>NC_084751.1:46752255-46859755 GCF_033978785.1 Entelurus aequoreus
GCCAGCGGCGTGAACGTGCTTTTTTAAAACTTTTGTAACGTGCGACCCTAATGTATTCATATCTGGAGCTGGGTCCTGCCTGGTCAACAAGGAGGGTGGATATTGCTACTTTTAATCCTGGTCCTCGCCGAGTCAACCAGTGTTGTGAACGCGTTTTTTTAAAACTTTTGTTATCGTGATGTAATGTCATTGGCATTAGCTAATATGCTAACACGTTTACGAGTGTCCACGTTAGTATTAATAACTCACAATGGCGTTTTTCTTGTATCGTCTCCGTTTCAGAAATTCACCAAAACGTCACTGTGGAGTTATTGAGTCTGTTTGGCTGATTGGAGAGCTAGCTTGGGCAATTAGTGGGTCCACGACAACGACTTCTGTTTTGTTTGATCATCCGTTTTACTGCCGTTTAACAGGCATCGTTTGGAAACAATTAAGGTATGTAAATAAACATTTGCAAAACCTTTCTGTGCAAATAATAACTAATAAATCATAATAATAATAATAATAATAATGATGTTGATGATGAGGATGATGATGATAATAATAAATCATAATAATAACAGCAATATTAATAATAAATAATAATACTAATGATAAATAATAATAATAATAATAATAATAAATAAATTTAAAAATAATACAAATAATAATAAAAAATAAAATAATAAATAATAATAAATAGTAATAATAATAATATTAATAATAACAATAATAACAATAATAATAAATAGTAATAATAATAATAATAATAAATAATAATAATAATAATAATAATAATAATAATAATAATAATAATAATAGTAATAGTAATAATTAATAACTCGTTTCACAAAGTATATAACGGCAGCTTATAGTATTGATGAAAAATTAAGTATTTCTTCTCAAATTTAGTGGGTTTGGCTTATATTTGGAAAATGTGGTACTTGTGAATAATTCTAGGTCCCCTTTGTAGTTACTGGTTTATATTCTTCTTTTCACACATTCACTGAAGCCAAAGAACAAAGTAAAGCATGCTCAGTAATAGACTTACACTTAGACTTAGACTTAGACTTCAAACTTTACTGATCCACAAGGGAAATTGTTCCACACAGTAGCTCAGTTACAATGATGGAAAGTGTAAGGATGGAAAGGACAATGCAGGTATAAATAGACTAAATATAGCGATATAAAATATACACGTAATATTTACATAATATATGTACAGTATATTTTATATACTGATATATTATATTATATTATGTCTATATCATATATACAAAATATAACAATTACCATGTACGCACATGACGACAATATTACAGTATATGTGACAGCTGCAGCATAAAGTAGACAGTAAATCCAGCAGAAAATAGACATTAAAAACTAAGAGAAATAGCTAACATAGAAAGTGTAATTGTCATTTAATGTTCAATTCGCTGGCATATTTGATTGTTTCTGGAAGCATTCGAATGCCTCGCCAGCAAAGTAAGAACACAGCTGGATTAAAACAATTCCTCAGTTTATCAGTCCCTTGTCACAAATTGTAGGTCGGGGCGGGCGGTGACTGGCGTGGATGCTAATATGGCCTGGTCAGCGTGCCGAGGCTACACGTCAACACATCAAAACACGAGAGAGAAATGGTGCCTTGTCGTCATCCTCCGCTTATCGCCCTCGTGCATGATAGGCCTTATCTTATCACGCCAACGTCAACAGTGCTCAGGTCAGAGGTGGCAGTCAGTGATACTGATGCTGATTCTGGAACATTGCAAGTCCCTGATGTCAAAAACCACAAGTCCCGGCCAGACAGGATTCTTGTTCAAGTTTTATTTTGTCCACTTGGTTCTCGTTACAGGACGGTGGACACAAATATGCACGGTTCAGATAGTTTGCTGGACGGTGGAGAACCTTTTGTGCTAACTGGAACCTTCCGCTAATAGCCTGATCCCAGGGATAAGACCCCAGCCACTTAACACGGGTTCACTAAAGACCCCAGTTAAGATAATGTGACAATTAAAGAATATCAATGGAAGTTCAATCAGTAGTGTTTGACACACACTGTGTTCATACCATACCATACCATACCATACCATACCATACCAACTTTATATGTAAAAAACAATAATAATTACTTGGTCTCTGATTCCAATTGGAATTTCCGGCCTCATTTTCGATGAGATTTCGAGTCCTCACCCCTACTTTGACAATAGATAACTGAAGATTTGTATAACATGTAACTAAAGTAAACACAATTACACAATTTGTATCAATCTTATTTCATGTCATTTTGAATTTTCAAATATTGTTGTAAATCGGATTAAATGTGTGCTATTAAATGCTACATACAATTTATTTAACAAAATAAAGTGGCAAGGGCACAATGACTAAACAAACAACACCAGTTGGCACTTATTTAAATCATTTCGGTTTTCCCCTAAAAGCCTTCCTCTATCCAGAGTAGGGTTGTACCGTATACCGGTACTACTATAGTACCGCAATACTAATGAATTATAGTCGGTACTATACCGCCTCTAAAAAGTACCAACGGTATACCGGTACTACTATAGTACCGCGATACTAATGAATTATAGTTGGTACTATACCGCCTCTAAAAAGTACCAACGGTATACCGGTACTACTATAGTACCGCGATACTAATGAATTATAGTCGGTACTATACCGCCTGTAAAAAGTACCAACTGTATACCGGTACTACTATAGTACCGCAATACTAATGAATTATAGTCGGTACTATACCACCTCTAAAAAGTACCAACGGTATACCGGTACTACTATAGTACCGCAATACTAATGAATTATAGTCAGTACTATACCGCCTCTAAAAAGTACCAACGGTATACCGGTACTACTATAGTAACGCGATACTAATGAATTATAGTCAGTACTATACCGGCTCTAAAAAGTACCAACGGTATACCGGTACTACTATAGTACCGCGACACTAATGAATTATAGTCGGTACTATACCGGCTCTAAAAAGTACCAACGGTATACCGGTACTACTATAGTACCGCGACACTAATGAATTATAGTCGGTACTATACCGCCTCTAAAAAGTACCAACGGTATACCGGTACTACTATAGTACCGCAATACTAATGAATTATAGTCAGTACTATACCGCCTCTAAAAAGTACCAACGGTATACCGGTACTACTATAGTACCGCGATACTAATGAATTATAGTCGGTACTATACCGCCTCTAAAAAGTACCAACGGTATACCGGTACTACTATAGTACCGCAATACTAATGAATTATAGTCGGTACTATACCGCCTCTAAAAAGTACCAACGGTATACCGGTACTACTATAGTACCGCAATACTAATGAATTATAGTCGGTACTATACCGGCTCTAAAAAGTACCAACGGTATACCGGTACTACTATAGTACCGCGACACTAATGAATTATAGTCGGTACTATACCGCCTCTAAAAAGTACCAACGGTATACCGGTACTACTATAGTACCGCTATACTAATGAATTATAGTCAGTACTATACCGCCTCTAAAAAGTACCAACGTTATACCGGTACTACTATAGTACCGCGATACTAATGAATTATAGTCGGTACTATACCGCCTCTAAAAAGTACCAACGGTATACCGGTACTACTATAGTACCACAATACTAATGAATTATAGTCAGTACTATACCGCCTCTAAAAAGTACCAACGGTATACCGGTACTACTATAGTACCGCAATACTAATGAATTATAGTCGGTACTATACCGCCTCTAAAAAGTACCAATGGTATACGGGTACTACTATAGTACCGCGATACTAATGAATTATAGTCGGTACTATACCGCCTCTAAAAAGTACCAACGGTATACCGGTACTACTATAGTACCGCAATACTAATGAATTATAGTCAGTACTATACCGCCTCTAAAAAGTACCAACGGTATACCGGTACTACTATAGTACCGCAATACTAATGAATTATAGTCGGTACTATACCGCCTCTAAAAAGTACCAACAGTATACCGGTACTACTATAGTACCGCGATACTAATGAATTATATTCGGTACTATACCGCCTCTAAAAAGTACCAGTTCTCCCTCCCCTTTTAATTTAACGGGCATGACGGCGCGTCGTCGTCACGTGGTGACATTGCTGGTTTTACGAGCAGAGGAGCATGTTCGGCAGCGCACACACACAGAGTAAAGTTGGTAGTGGCTGTGCCAGCAATCGGAGTGTTGCTGGTTACTGGGGTTCAATTCCCACCTTCTACCTTCCTAGTCACGTCCGTTGTGTCCTTGGGCAAGACACTTCACCCTTTGCCTCTGATGGCTGCTGGTTAGCGCCTTGCATGGCAGGTCCCTCCATCAGTGTGTGTGAATGGGTAAATGTGGAAATACTGTCAAAGCGCTTTGAGTACCTTGAAGGTAGAAAAGCGCTATACAAGTATAACCCATTTATCATTTATCATTTACTTACAAGCAGACACAGTGTGTAGACAGAAAAGGGAGAACGAACACATTTTGGTGTAAAAAGTAAAGATAAAGGTGAAGTTATAACACTGAAACACCCTCGGGAAGAGCTGCTTTAAGACTTGGCTAGCTAGCTAGCTAGCGGCTAACGTCCATCCACAGTGTTTTAGCTACTTCTAAATCACTAATCCTGGCCTCCATGGCGACCAAAAAAGTATGTTTCTTACAAGTACCATTATCACTGCAGGACGAGGAATAGCTAAACATGCATCCACTGTAATGATACCAAGTACAGGAGCGTATCGAGTCGATACTACTATGATTACATCGATATTATTTAGCATCACACAATCTTTTTTTTTTTATTATGTTTATAAAGTCAGTAAATACGTCCCTGGACACATGAGGACTTTGAATATGACCAATGTATGATCCTGTAACTACTTGGTATCGGATCCATACCTAAATGTGTGGTATCATCCAAAACTAATGTAAAGTATCAAAGAAGAGAAAAATAAGTGATTATTACATTTGAACAGAAGTGTAGATAGAACATGTTAAAAGAGAAAATAAGCAGATATTAACAGTAAATGAACAAGTAGATTAATAATCCATTTTTTACAGTTTGTCCCTTATAATGTGTACAAAATAATAGGTGTATAAATGACACAATATGTTACTGCATACGACTAATTAGGAGTCTTTGTTTGTTTACTTACTACTAAAAGACAAGTTGTCTAGTATGTTCACTATTTTATTTAAGGACTAAATTGCAATAATAAACATATTTTTCATGTTCACTAAGATTTGTTGTTAAAATAAAGCCAAAAATGCAATTTTTTGTGGATCACTTTTATTTAGAAAAGTATCAAAAAACATTTTGATACCGGTACCAAAACTTTGGTATCGGGACAACCCTTATCTTGAGATTTACTTCCTGAGTTTGTAAACAATAATACAAATAACCAAATAAAGATTTGTAATAATAAGAACAAGAAAAAGTTCAATCTAATTACTTTAGTTTTGGTTATATACTGATATGATACCAGGTATTGATGGATGGATCACCCCTGTTGAAACAGAAAATAAGCAGATATTAACAGTAAATGAACAAGTAGATTAATAATCCATTTTTTACAGCTTGTCCCTCATAATGTGTACAAAATAATAGGTGTATAAATGACACAATATGTTACTGCAGACTAATTAGGAGTCTTTGTTTGTTTACTTACTACTAAAAGACAAGTTGTCTAGTACGTTCACTATTTTATTTAAAGACTAAATTGCAATAATAAACATATGTTTACTGTGTTAAAATAAAGCCAAAAATGCAATTTTTTGTGGATCACTTTTATTTAGAAAAGTATCGAAAAACATTTTGATACCGGTACCAAAACTTTGGTATCGGGACAACCCTTATCTTGAGATTTACTTCCTGAGTTTGTAAACAGAAATACAAATAACCAAATAAAGATTTGTAATAATAAGAACAAGAAAAATTACTTCAGTTTTGTTTATATACTGATATAATACCAGGTATTGATGGATGGATCACCCCTCCTTTACATCGGAACTTTAGCGGTTCGGTTCTCATGTGGTCTTGCTCGGTGTGTGTGTAGCATGCTGAGCCATTCCTTTTTCCTCCAGTCCTCCAGTGATAATGGTATGAGGAATAAACTCTGTTTATTTTTAGAAGAACACTATCTTAGAAGACTTAGACTTAGACAAACTTTAATGATCCACAAGGGAAATTGTTCAACACAGTAGCTCAGTTACAATGATGGAAAGGACAATGCCGGTATAAATAGACTAATATAGCTATAAAAAAATCTAACATATATACAAATATATACATAATATGTGTACAGAGTAATTGATATAGCGGCTTGGCTCTGTAGACGGAAGACGCGTTTGTGGCAGTTTGCTCTCAAATTAGCGTGGGTGTTCTAGCAAGACACGCACCCTGCTGGATATTTCATGTGTGTGTAAAGAAGGAATATAGAAATATAATTGTGTTTCCCTGAGTGTGCATCCCTTTTGAATGAATATTTCAGGCGAGTACAATCTTCAGCCATGTAAACACGGCGACACAGCTGCGCTAAAGATGCACGGAAGCTCAGCAGCTGATCGCCACGCTGCAAAAAGTGAAATCTAAGTAAGATGAAATATGTCAAATAAGGCGGATATTTGCTTATTTTCTGTCTGATTACATCATTCTTCTCACTAAGCAGATTTGATGTTAGAGTGTTTTACTTGTTTTAAAGGCCTACTGAAATGAATTTTTTTTAAATTCAAACGGGGATAGCAGATCCATTCTATGTGTCATACTTGATCATTTCGCGATATTGCCATATTTTTGCTGAAAGGATTTAGTAGAGAACATTGACGATAAAGTTCGCAACTTTTGGTCGCTGATAAAAAAAAAGCCTTGCCTGTACCGGAAGTAGCGTGACGTAGTCAGTTGTTCAACTCCTCATATTTCCCCATTGTTTTCAACGCAGCTAGAGTGATTCGGACCGAGAAAGCGACGATTACCCCATTAATTTGAGCCAGGATGAAAGATTTGTGGATGAGGAACGTGAGAGTGAAGGACTAGCGTGCAGTGCAGGACACATCTTTTTTCGCTCTGACCGTAACTTAGGTACAAGCTGGCTCATTGGATTCCACACTCTCTCCTTTTTCTATTGTGGATCACGGATTTGTATTTTAAACCACCTCGGATACTATATCCTCTTGAAAATGAGAGTCGAGAACGCGAAATGGACATTCACAGTGACTTTTATCTCCACGACAATACATCGGCGAAGCACTTTAGCTACGGAGCTAACGTGATAGCATCGGGCTTAACTGCATATAGAAACAAAACAAATAAGTCCCTGACTGGAAGGATAGACAGAAGATCAACAATACTACCAAACTCTGAACTTGTAATAACACGGTTAATGCTTTCCAGCCTGGCGAAGCTTAATAATGCTGTTGCTAACGACGCCATTGAAGCTAACTTAGCTACGGAACCTCAACAGAGCTATGATAAAAACATTAGCTATCCACCTACGCCAGCCAGCCCTCATCTGCTCATCAACACCCGTGCTCACCTGCGTTCCAGCGATCGACGGCGCGACGAATGACTTCACCCGGAGACGGAGGAAGTCAAGGTGAGGCCATTCGGCTAGCGCATCTGCTATCCTCAAAGTGCTCCTGGATGTGTTGCTACAGCCAGCAGCTATTACACCGATCCCACCTACAACTTTCTTCTTTGCAGTCTCCATTGTTCATTAAACAAATTGCAAAAGATTCACCAACACAGATGTCCAGAATACTGTGGAATTATGAAATGAAAACAGAGCTTTTTGTATTGGATTCAATGGGCTCCGAATACTTCCGGTTCAACCATTGACGTTTTTAGCCGGAAGTTTGCCGGGAAATTTAAAATGTCACTTTATAAGTTAACCCGGCCGTATTGGCATGTGTTGCAATGTTAAGATTTCATCATTGATACATAAACTATCAGACTGCGTGGTCGCTAGTAGTGGCTTTCAGTAGGTTTTGGTCCTAAATGATGTCAGTAAGATATTACAGCTTGTTGCTGAGATTTGATGAGCTATATTGAGTAAAACATGCTTGAAACTAGAATATCAAGTGTTGCAAAGCTGTGTCATCAACACTCACAAGTAGAAAACTACTTTTTTAAAGTCATAATAATTTCGTACTTCAAGCATGAAACAAAACAAATCGTGATGCCGAGTGCATATCATTATGTCAAGATAATGGCACTAGCATTTACTTCATTTAAGAATATTTTTGACCATATTGAGCAAAAAGGTCTCTTTTTTTTTCTATCAAGAAAAGTGCACTTGTTATTAGTGAGAATATACTTATTTTAAGCTAGTTTTGGGTTCATTGAGGTTAGCTAATTTGACTTGTTTTGGAAAGTCTTGACAAGCCAAATTTTCTTGTTCTATTGGCAGATAATTTTGCTTCGTTCAAATAAAATACCCCTCATTTTTGTATTGTTTTTTTAATTGTTTTTTAACACTGACTTTTTGCAGTGCATCCATCCATTTTCTACACTGCAAAAAGTGAAATCTAAGTAAGATGAAATATGTCAAATAAGGGTGATATTTTCTTATTTTCTGTCTGATAAGATCATTCTTCTCACTAAGCAGATTTGATGTTAGAGTGTTTTACTTGTTTGAAGTGTTTTGGTCCTAAATGATGTCAGTAAGATATTACAGCTTGTTGCTGAGATTTGATGAGCTATATTGAGTAAAACATGCTTGAAACTAGAATATCAAGTGTTGCAAAGCTGTGTCATCAACACTCACAAGTAGAAAACTACTTTTTTAAAGTAAGATCTTCGTCAAGCATGAAAAAAAAAAAATCATGATGCCGAGCGCATATCATTATGTCAAGATAATGGCACTAGCATTAAGAATATTTTTCAACATATTGAGCAAAAAGGTCTCTTTTTGTTTTTCTACCAAGAAAAGTGCACTTGTTATTAGTGAGAATATACTTATTTTAACGTATTTTTGGGTTCATTGAGGTTAGCTAATTTGACTTGTTTTGGAAAGTCTTGACAAGCCAAATTTTCTTGTTCTATTGGCAGATAATTTTGCTTCGTTCAAATAAAATACCCCTCATTTTTACATTTTTTTTCTTGTTTTTGATCACTGACTTTTTGCGGTGTACCGTTTGTCACTCAAAAAAAAAAGGTAAATACCAGCTCCCGGGCTATCCCTAAAAGAATGGTTTACCTTTATTCTGAACATGCATACAGTTACAATATGATACAGTGCATACAGAAAGTATCCACAGCCCTTAACTTTTTCCACATTTTGTTGTTACAGCCTTAGTTTTAAATGGAATAAAACCATTGTTGTCCTCAAAATTCTACAGACAACACCCCATGATGACAATGTGATTATTTTTTTATTTTTAAAGTAAAAAAATATTCACAGTTTTTGCTCACTATGGACCTTTGGCAGCATTACAGTCGTTTTGAATAAGATGCTGTGGGGGGGCGTGGCCTGCGGACCTGCAGCAAAGCGGGACGTGCCAGGACCGGCTTCGAGACTAGCGACAGGTGCGTAGATGACACAGCTGAGAGTGTTTGTCTGATCACCTGTCGCTCTGGGAAGGAGAAGGGAGTTGTTGTTGATGGCGGTTGGCGAAGTACGAGGGGAGCGATAGCCAGACAGACGACTCTAAAGGAAAAACCATTCATGTGCTAGATCGAGGGAAAAGACAATTGCTGAAAAGCTCACAAAGACTTTGCAAGATCTAACAAGTTTATTGTAAAATAAATATAATTGTTATCCCTGAAAAGGAGTGGTGATGTCGGTGACTGGTGGTCCAAAGAACCCAGAGAAGCAAGACCTTCACAGATGCCATAAGCTTAGCACACCCATCTTTGGGCACTTTCTCTCTTTCCTCTCTCAGGTCGGAATAGTGGCCAGACTCAAACCATTTCTTAGTAGAAGTTTGCCAAAAAGCCTGCTGAAAAAGTTTGCTGAAATACTCTCAGGCCGTGAGAAAACCAAATTACCTGGTTTGATGAGGCTTACCTGGGCTGAAGCCCGGGGGCCCCCGCCCAATTAGAGTCCCCTGATTTTGATGGCGGAATGCAATGATTGGGCTGTCAGTCACAGACGACTCGGCTTCGGTAAGTGATTGTGTTCTCTCTCTCTCTCTCTCTCTCTCTCTCTCTCTCGGCTGTTTTTTGTTTTTTCCCGCTGCTCTGAGCGGTCGCCAACGCAAGTCGCCGGTGTGAGAGGCAAGCGTGCTGACAACTGAGCTAAAGGCACACAGGTGTTGCGAAGGAAATTAATTCATGAACAAAATTATTTTGAAAATAGATGATATCTTTGCATTGTTGCTGCTCTGTTGAGTAAAATTATATATTTTTTTTTCAAACTGTTTTTGGGCCGGGGGGAAGGGAGTGTTGAGGTTGGGGGGGTAAGCAACACCCCTTCAGCCCTGCAGCCCCCCCGTAAGATTAATGTGGCCCTGCTGATGAGACAAAGGACAATACCAACCCTACAGTGAAGAATGGTGGTGGCAGCATCATGGTGTGGGGATGTTTTTCATTAGCAGGAACTGGGAGACTAGGCAGGATAGAGGGAAAGATGACTGCAGCAGTGTACAGAGACATCCTGGATGAAAACCAACACTTCCCATCCAACCTGATGGAGCTTGAGAGGGGCTGCAAAAAAGGGGGGCCGCTCCTAACAGTGAATACTATTATTACACAATTTTTTTTTTTAACCATTTTATTAGTATATTTTAAAAAAACGAAAATGTAAAAAAATATGGTAAATTACAATAATTTCCCCTCAAAATGTAGTGTATATTACTGTAAATGGAAAAAAAGTACTGCTGTTTTTATGGTAACAAAAAAAGAGGCAGGTCATTTGCCAGCATTTTACTATAATTTTTTATTTATTTTTTTACTGTAAATAAAAAAAAAATCAATTTTACAGTAAAATGTTGGCACCTTAGCTTTCAGTTTTTTTTTTTTTTTTTTTTTTCCTCAAATCAACAAATGTAGATTTGTCGGTGTATTACTGTAAATGCCAAAATGGCACCACAGTTTATTACAGTAAAAAAAAGTACTGTTATTTTCATTTGGAGAAAAACGCTGTAAAAAACCACAGTAAATTTCACAATCTATTGCTACTTTAACATTGCACAATTTGATGGATAACTTTCTTTGAAAACATTATCATTAGTATTTATTTCTAATTAAAAAAATGGTTTGAATGTTTGATCATATATTTTTGCATAATTAGACAATATTTAAGGTAACATCATTTGCGATTACATGGAGTACTTTTTTTTTTTTTTCTCCCAAAATGGAAAGAAATAATATATTTAGTAAGAAAAAGTACACAACTTTATTGATATATATTATTTCCATGCCAAATATAATGAAGTGGCGGAACACATCTGGCCCCCGGGCCTTGACTTTGACACCAATGGACTAATATTATTGTATATGTCCAAATTGTGCAGTGGACTTTAATAAACGAACTTTAGGAAGAAAAAAGGACAAACTGACTGTTTACTTACCCAATGACAAGGATCCTAAATGAATGAATAAACACAATTATTGATCTGATTATGAATAATTAATTATGCTGGGAGCACCTGTTCAGAATTACAAATAAAAGTAATGTGGATATTTTAGCAAGACTCCTTTCCGGAAAAGTCAACCCGACAACTTTAGGTCAGAACATCTGACTGCACTCGCTGAATAAACCAAAACAATTGGCCTGATTAGTTCATGTGCACAAATCCATGGCTAAGATGATGCAGTGAGGCAGACACACACTGACAATGTGTCATGTGAAATGTGTCATGTGTCATGTGTCATGTGAAATGTGTATTTTTTTTTTCCATTTATTAATTTATTTCAGGCAAAGACATAAAAAAAGTACAAAGTTGACAACACGTGATAATATAAATTAATAAAGTGCAAAATGTAATGTACAATGTATAATGTGAAATATGTAATGTGAAATGTGAAATGTGAAGTGTGAAATGTGTAATGTGAAATGTGTAATGTGTAATGTGAAATGTGAAATGTGTAATGTGTAATGTGAAATGTGTAATGTGAAATGTAGAATGTGGAATGTGTAAAGTGTAATGTGTAATAAGTAATGTGAAATGTGTAATGTGTAATGAGAAAAGTGTAATGTGTAATGTGAAAAGTGTAATGTGTAATGTGAAATGTGTAATGTGTAATGTGTAATGTGTAATGTGCAATGTGTAATGTGAAATGTGTAGTGTGTAATGTGAAATGTGGAATGTGTAATAAGTAATGTGAAATGTGTAATGTGTAATGTGAAACGTGTAATGTGTAATGTGAAATGTGAAATGTGTAATGTGTAATGTGAAATGTGAAATGTGTAATGTGTAATGTGAAATGTGTAATGTGAAATGTGAAATGTGATATGTGTAATGTGTAATGTGAAATGTGAAATGTGTAATGTGAAATGTGTAATGTGAAATGTGTAATGTGAAATGTGTAATGTGAAATGTGTAATGTGAAATGTGAAATGTGTAATGTGAAATGTGAAATGTGAAATGTGTAATGTGAAATAGGTAATGTGTAATGTGAAATAGGTAATGTGTAATGTGTAATGTGAAATGTGTAATGTGTAATGTGTAATGTGTAATGTGTAATTTGTAATTTGTAATGTGAAATGTGTAATGTGTAATGTGATATGTGTAATGTGTAATGTGTAATGTGAAACGTGTAATGTGTAATGTGGAATGTGTAATGTGAAATAGGTAATGTGTAATGTGTAATGTGTAATGTGAAATGTGAAATGTGTAATGTGAAATGTGAAATGTGTAATGTGAAATGTGAAATGTGTAATGTGTAATGTGAAATGTGTAATGTGAAATGTGAAATGTGTAATGTGAAATGTGTAATTTGTAATGTGAAATGTGAAATGTGTAATGTGTAATGTGTAATGTGTAATGTGATATGTGTAATGTGTAATGTGTAATGTGTAATGTGAAATGTGTAATGTGTAATGTGTAATGTGTAATGTGTAATGTGTAATGTGTAATTTGTAATTTGTAATTTGTAATTTGTAATGTGAAATGTGTAATGTGAAATGTGTAATGTGTAATGTGTAATGTGTAATGTGTAATGTGAAATGTGTAATGTGAAATGTGAAATGTGATATGTGATATGTGATATGTGTAATGTGTAATGTGTAATGTGTAATGTGTAATGTGAAATGTGTAATGTGTAATGTGTAATGTGAAATGTGATATGTGTAATGTGTAATGTGTAATGTGTAACGTGTAATGTGTAATGTGTAATGGGGATTGGGCTGACAAGGCGACACTCTGGGATCAAAAGGCACATTCTCACATTACTGGCGAGCCCACACGCAGACACACACACACACACACACACACACACACACACACACACACACACACACACACACACACACACACCAAAAAAAAAATAGCTACTAAATAAATAAATGATAAATACATGTATTTATTTATTTATTTATTTTATTATTATTATTTTATTTTTATTTTTTATTTTTTTAAATTATTTTTATATTTTATTATTATTATTTATTTATTTTATTTTAATATTTATTTATTTATTTATTTACTAAATAGATCAGAAGTTCCACATCGTTCGATCAGTACTTGAGTCATTTTATGGCTGAAAACTTACTCTTACTCAAGTATTATTTGAAAGACTACTTTTTACGTCCACTTAAGTCATGTTACTGTTAAAGAAAAGTACTCGGACTTGAGCACAATCGCTGGTGATTTGCAAAACTAGCATATACTGTACCAACAGATGTATTAACAGTGGCGATAAACAATACTAATGACAATATTGTCAGCACATGTTACAATATTTTAGCAATACAGTGGTAGGTGGAATTTATAAGGGACAGCTCATCTAATTATTTAGTAATAATCATCTAATTATTTAGTAGGAAGTGGTAGAAAAACCACTACATGTAAAACTGTGCAAGGTAATAACCCGTAATTGACCGTGGGTGGACGATACTCCTCTATGACATGGAAGAAGCCCTCCTCTCCTACGAGCCTCTGCTAGCCCCCAACGGACTGGACTTATATTTCAATAACTGTACCGACATTGCAGACAGTCACCCAGGCGGGGGGGGGGGGGGGGGGGGGGGCACATCTACGGCCCCTTCCCTTCCCAAGGTTTCTTCTTCTTTCCATTTTGAGCTTTTGGATTTTATTTTTTTTGCTGGGTTGAGACCCCAGTCCCCATTCCTAAGTCCTCAGTCTTCAGTCCTCAGTCTCCAGTCCCCAGTCCCCAGTCCCCAGTCCTAAGTCTTCAGTCCTCAGTCCTCAGTCCCCACTCCCAGTCCCCAGTCCTAAGTCCCCAGTCCCCAGTCCTCAGTCCTCAGTCCTCAGTCTCCAGTCCCCAGTCCCCAGGCCCCATTCCTAAGTCCCCAGTCCTCAGTTCCCAGTCTCCAGTCTCCAGTCCCCAGTCCTCATTCCTAAGTCCCCAGTCCCCAGTTCCCAGACTTCATTCATGAGTCCCCACTCTCCAGTCCCCAGTCTCCAGTTTCCAGTCCCCATTACCCCCATTCCTCAGTCCTCAGTCCCCAGTCCCCATTCCTAAGTCCCCAGTCCTCAGTCTCCTGTCTCCAGTCTCCAGTCCCCATTCCTAAGTCCTCAGTCCTCAGTCTCCAGTCCCCATTCCTAAGTCCCCAGTCCCTCAGTCCTCAGTCTCCAGTCCCCAGTCCCAGTCCCCATTCCTAAGTCCCCAGTCCTCAGTCTCCAGTCTCCAGTATTCAGTCCCAGTCCCCATTCCTAAGTCCCCAGTCCTCAGTCCTCAGTCCTCAGTCTCCAGTCCCCAGTCCCCAGTCCCCAGTCCCCATTCCTAAGTCCCCAGTCCTCAGTCTCCAGTCTCCAGTCCCCAGTCCCAGTCCCCATTCCTAAGTCCCCAGTCCTCAGTCTCCAGTCTCCAGTCCCCATTCCTAAGTCCTCAGTCCTCAGTCTCCAGTCCCCATTCCTAAGTCCCCAGTCCTCAGTCCTCAGTCTCCAGTCCCCAGTCCCCAGTCCCCATTCCTAAGTCCCCAGTCCTAAGTCCTCAGTATCCAGTCCCCAGTCCCCAGTCCCCAGTCCCCATTCCTAAGTCCCCAGTCCTCAGTCCTCAGTCTCCAGTCCCCAGTCCCCAGTCCCCAGTCCCCATTCCTAAGTCCCCAGTCCTCAGTCTCCAGTCTCCAGTACCCAGTCCCAGTCCCCATTCCTAAGTCCCCAGTCCTCAGTCTCCAGTCTCCAGTCCCCAGTCCCCAGTCCCCATTCCTAAGTCCCCAGTCCTAAGTCCTCAGTATCCAGTCTCCAGTCCTCAGTCATGTACACTTTTGAAGAGGTTAAATAAAAGCAACTTTTTTAAAAGTATGCACGTGTTATTCTGTTGAGTTGTTCAGTTCATGTTCAGTTGATCCATAATCAGTTGATGAGAGAAGCAAACTTCATGAATGTTTTTAGTGAGCAACAACAATGTGCTCCAATCTCTACATCACTAACAAATAAGACTTGTACAAATGATGTTCTTTACACTTTTGACTGTATCTGCTGAAACTGCTGAGTATGCAATCCTTTACGACTCGTCATAGAAACATTAGGATAAATAAACAATTATATCAATACTTATTCTCCTGAATCCAAATCCTGCAAGTGACTAAACACGAGAGCATGGATGTTGAAAGCTGCGTGGAACTTGAGAGTGTTGAGCTGTCACTTGAATGCATCGTCTTGGCCTGCCTGGAATCTGGATACATTTCTAGGAGAGCGTCTGCTCAGTCTGGCTATGTCGTGTACGCTGATGCTTTCTGAACACGATCCACCTTCACTGGATCCTTCCAACACCGCGCAGACACACATGCACGTCACGCATCCCGCCGCTGACCAACGCTCGCCACCGCGCCCACCAGATACGGCCACGGACTGACCGCCATGTTGGAGGTCAATCAAAATATACCTCAACACTTCACCAGGTTAGAGATGTCCCATAATGGCTTTTTTGTCCAACTCTCAATTACCGATTCCGATATCAAGCGATACCGATATATACAGTGGTGGAATGAACACATTATTATGCCTCATTTTGTTGTGATGCCCCGCTGGATGCATTAAACCAGTGGTCCCCAACCACCGGGCCGCGGCCTGGTATTGGTCCGGTGATCGATTGGTACCGGGCCGCACAACAAATGTTAAAAAAAAAAAAAAAAAAAAAAAAAAGTTTTTTCTTTTTCTTTTTTTATTAAATCAACACAAAAAAACACAAGATACACTTAAAATTAGTGCACCAACCCCAAAAAAACCACAAAAGGGTTGTTTCTTTCTGTTATTAATATTCTGCTTCCTACATTATATATCAATATAGTGTAATACGTTTTCATAACATGGTCACTAATGCCTAGTTTCTCTTGTTATATTCTTATTTTACTGTTATATTTGTATTTTCATTGATGCTTTTTGTTTTTATTCTACTGTAATATTTTTCTATTTTGTCTCCATTTATACCCCCATTATTTACTTTTTAAATTCGATCTCAATTCTGTACACTGCTGCTGGAATTTTAATTTTCCTGAGGGAACTCTCCTGAAGGAATCAATAAAGTACTATCTATCTATATATCAATACAGTCTGCAGGGATACAGTCCATAAGCACACATGATTGTATTTTTTTATGACCAAAAAAAAACCCTCCCCCCCAACCCTAACCCTAACCCTAACCCTATTTTACTTTTTGAAACAGATACCGATCATTTCCGATATTACATTCTAAAGTATTTATCGGCCGATAATATCGGCAGTCCGATATTATCGGACATCTCTACACGAGATCGTCACAGTGACAGTGTTAATATCGTACTACCGTATCTCCCACACACACTTTTACATTTGTGTAACCATTTCCATTACAGCGTATAAGTTTAAGGCCGTGGGTTTCTAGCGGCACCCTAGTGGCTCCCTGGACCTCTTTCAGAGATGTGTGAAAATGGAAAAAGATGAAGAAAAAACTATATTTTTGTTTAAATATATTTTCTGTAGGAGGACAAACATGACACAAACCTTCCTAATTGTTATAAACCCCACTGTTTATGTTATACATGCTTCACTGATGAGAGTATATGGCGAGTGCCGCTTTGTCCTACTAATTTCAGCCATCCTCGAACTCATCGCAGTTTGTTTGCACGTACAACTTTCTCCGACGCTGCCACAGAAGGACGTGTTTCATGCCACTCCTTATTTGGCTCATTTTGTCCACCAAAGGTTTATGCTGTGCGTGAATGCACAAAGGTGAGCTTTGTTGATGTTATTTAGGCTATCTGTATGTACATATTGCATCATTATGCCTCGTTTGTAGTTATATTGGAGCTCATTTAATTTCCTTTAAGTTAAAGTCAAAGTAGCAATGATTGTCACACACACACTCGGTGTGGTGAAATTTGTCCTCTGCATTCGACCCATCCCCTTGTTCACCACCTGGGAGGTGAGGGGAGCAGTGAGCAGCAGTGGTGGCTGCGCCCGGGAATCATTTTTGGTGATGCAACCCCCGATTCCAACCCTTGATGCTGAGTGCCAAGCAGGGAGGTAATGGCTCCCATTTTTATAGTCTTTGCTATGACTCGGCCGGGGTTTGAACTCACGACCTACCCATCTCAGGGCGTCCTACTAATTTCAGCAATCCTTGAACTCATCGTAGTTTGTTGACATTAACCACTTTCTCCGACGCTGCCACAGAAAGATGGGTTTTATGCCACTCCTTCTTTGTCTCATTTTGTCCACCAAACGTTTTATGCTGTGCGTGAATACACAAAGGTGAGCTTTGTTGATGTTATTGACTTGTTGGAGTGCTTATCAGACATATTTGGTCAATCCACGACTGCAATCTAATCGATGCTAACATGCTATTTAGGCTAGCTGTATGTACATATTGCATCATTATGCCTCATTTGTAGTTATATTGGAGATCATTTAATTTCCTTTAAGTTAAAGTTAAAGTACCAATGATTGTCACACATACACTCGGTGTGGTGAAATTTGTAATCTGCATTTGACCCATCCCCTTTTTCCACCTCTTCGGAGGTGAGGGGAGCTGTGGGCATTCCACCCTTGATGCTGAGTGCCAAGCAGGGAGGTAATGGCTCCCATTTTTATAGTCTTTGGTATGACTCGGCCGGGGTCTGAACTCACAACCTACCCATCTCAGGGCGGACACTCTAACGACTAGGCCACTGAGTAGGTTTATGTAGTAGTAGTTTTATGTTATGCATGCATCACTCATGAGAGTATTTGGCGAGCGCCGCTTTGTCCTACTAATTGCAGCCATCCTCGAACTCATCGCAGTTTGTTTGCACGTACAACTTTCTCCGACGATGCCACAGAATTGTCTCATTTTGTCCACCAAACGTTGTATGCTGTGCGTGAATGCACAAAGGTGAGCTTTGTTGATGTTATTGACTTGTTGGAGTGCTAATCAGGCATATTTGGTCAATCCACGACTGCAAGCTAATCGATGCTAACATGCTATTTAGGCTAGCTGTATGTACATATTGCATCATTATGCCTCAATTGTAGTTATATTGGAGCTCATTTAATTTCCTTTAAGTTAAAGTCAAAGTAGCAATGATTGTCACACACACACTAGGTGTGGTGAAATTTGTCCTCTGCATTCGACCCATCCCCTTGTTCACCACCTGGGAGGTGAGGGGAGCAGTGAGCAGCAGTGGTGGCCGCGCCCGGGAATCATTTTTGGTGATTTAATCCCCCCGACTCGGCCGGGGTCTGAACTCACAACCTACCCATCTCAGGGCGTCCTACTAATTTCAGCGATCCTTGAACTCATCGTAGTTTGTTGACATTAACAACTTTCTCCGATGCTGCCACAGAAAGATGGGTTTTATGCCACTCCTTCTTTGTCTCATTTTGTCCACCAAACGTTTTATGCTGTGCGTGAATACACAAAGGTGAGCTTTGTTGATGTTATTGACTTGCTGGAGTGCTTATCAGGCATATTTGGTCAATCCACGACTGCAAGCTAATCGATGCTAACATGCTATTTAGGCTAGCTGTATGTACATATTGCATCATTATGCCTCAATTGTAGGTATATTTGAACTCATTTAATTTCCTTTACTTATGTCCTCTGTGTATTTAATTTATATTTGCATAGGTCATGATACATTATCTGTATGTAATATTGGCTGCATTTCTCATAGTTGTTTGTGTGCCGTGTTGTTCCAGACCACAGCAAACATTACCAAGCTTGCCAAAGAGTGTAATAAATCCATTAGAAGAAGACAGCCTGCAGTTTCCTTTAACTGGGACACACACATCTATACCTTTGGCCATTCTGAGCCAGTCAAGATTAGAACATGTCATATTGCCTCGGGTTCAAACCACAGGTCCCCAGATTGAGCGATGAAAGTGCGAGGAAATACACAAAAAAAGCCCGAACGATCAACTTGTCCAGTGCGACACTTCTGGTAATCAGGGAATAGGGCTTCACAATATTATAAAGAACCCAATTAATGTATCAGTTACACAATTCTGCAGAAAACAAACAAACTGTTTTGCATGTTAAGAAGGATAATGGAAGATGTTAGCCCGCAAAAATAAACAACATTCAATGAATGAAACTGAGCAGCATGTTGCTAAATGAGTGGAAGTCGTGTTGTGCGCTTGTACTTGTAAAGGGGAACTGCAATTTTGTGTAAACATTTCCCTATCATTGACAAGATTTCACACTTTGTAAGACAAAAACACATTTGTCTTTCATTTTATCATGCATTGTCATTTGTGATTGTGGAGGGGCGTGGCCTGCGGGCCTGCGGCGAAGCGGGATGTGCCAGGACCGGCTTCGAGATCAGCGACAGGTGAGTAGATGGCCCACCTGGGCGCGTTTATCTAATCACCTGTCGCTCCGTTAAAGGCAGCAGCCGGGAAGGAGAGGGAGAGTTGTTGGTTGATGGTGGCTGGAGTTGGAGCACGAGAGAGAACGAGAGCGAGAGCAGGATTGGCACGGACGAAAGAGCATTGCTGAAAAGCACTACAGAGACTTGATTTATAAAATAAAACTGTCTGAAAGCCCTGAAAAGGAGCGGTGATGTCTGTGCTTGGTGGCCCGAAGAACCCGGAAGAAAGCGACTTCCACAGTGATATCGGGCAAGTATGAAGTGGCTAACAACGCACCTCATGGAATTCTCTAAAAAACATCCAAAACCGCCAACAATACTCGATTTGCATTTTGTAACCTGAATATTAACCAAGTATTAGAGATATTAATTTAAACGCCAACACTGAAAAACCAAGTTTAGCGTGTAACGAGCTTATGCAGCTATTGACATACTGAGCCGGTGAGCTGCTGCATCGCCTCTGAGTTGGCAAAAGTTCATTCTAGATTATAGATAATTTCTCTCACTTGTATCGGTCATAAACTGAGAAGTTGGTCAACTTTAACATTAAACAATCATCTTTTTACACCTGAGGATTGTGATGAATTCTTTCTCGAAACGGTTAAACATCCCATCAGTCGGCATCCCAGTGAGAGCAGACATTGTACTGTAAGTGATTGTTTAATTATGTTTGTGGTGTGTATTTCTTCTTTAGCACGTACCAACTGCGCTACTTGCTGGATCTGCTTATTATTGAGTATCTGCCTTATATTCAGGCTAAAAATATAAGGTTCTGATCAATATTTGTCCCGACGTACACTACCGTTCAAAAGTTTGGGGTCACATGTAAATGTCCTTATTTTTGAAGGAAAAGCACTGTACTTTTCAATGAAGATAACTTTAAACTAGTCTTAACTTGAAAGAAATACACTCTATACATTGCTAATGTGGTAAATGACTATTCTAGCTGCAAATGTCTGCTTTTTGGTGCAATATCTACATAGGTGTATAGAGGCCCATTTCCAGCAACTATCACTCCAGTGTTCTAATGGTACAATGTGTTTGCTCATTGGCTCAGAAGGCTAATTGATGATTAGAAAACCCTTGCGCAATCATGTTCACACATCTGAAAACAGTTTAGCTCGTTACAGAAGCTACAAAACCGACCTTCCTTTGAGCAGATTGACTTTCTGGAGCATCACATTTGTGGGGTCAATTAAATGCTCAAAATGGCCAGAAAAAGAGAACTTTCATCTGAAACTTGACAGTCTATTCTTGTTCTTAGAAATGAAGGCTATTCCACAAAATTGTTTGGGTGACCCCAAACTTTTGAACGGTAGTGTAGTGGTTGTTGGCTCTCATGAAGTCTGCCATTAATAAGTAGTAGCAAACGTTGTGATGTACCTGTATGCTAAAAAGAGCAAAATACATAAATACTCCATGTTATTATGAATGTGCCTGTGTATACTCAGTTTGTGTATATCAAACGTTGATGGATGTTTTTTGAGCGTTTCATTGGCGGAAAGGAGCGAATCCCATTACCTTCATTGTTAGCTGACTCCTGCTAGTGTTTGTTTATGAGTTAGAATGCAAAAAAAGAAATGAAAAAACTGTGTTTTTGTCTCAGATAAGGATCGTGAATGATAGACAACATTCCAAAAAAAAGTGCAGTTCCCCTTTAATATAGCAGCTGATGAGGGCACACACACACACACACACACACACACACACACACACACACACACACACACACACACACACACACACACACACACACACACACACACACACACACACACACACACACTTATATATATATACAGAAATGTTCAGAGTATTTCTGCCACTAATGGCTTCAATCTTTCTCAAAGAGCCATCAGAGTCCGTGGGGAAATGTGTTGGAATCATTTGACAACAATGTAGAGATTTAGGAATGGAACCCACTCTCGTATTCTCAGAGCTTATTGAGACGAAAATGAAGACGTGAAATTACCTTGGAGAAGGTGAACCGTCGGCAGAATGCTCCTCTTCACCCTGTGAAGAACAAGCCACAGTCAGTCACTAAGCAACAATTGGATCAGAAAGTCCAAATCAGCAAATGGAGATATGTTAATAATAATTGATTAGATTGATAATGACACTCACAGGAAAATGAACTCATCTTTCATTCGCTCACACACTGATGTGGGTCAGCTACATGTGTAGCCACAGCTGCCCTTGGGTGGACTGACAGGAAGCGTGGCTGCCAACAGACATCCATTCACATTCATACACCAACGTGGGAGGAAAGTGGGTGAAGTGTCTTGCTCAAGGACACAATGGCCGTGACTAGGATGGCGGGAGCTGGATTCGAACCAAGAACCCTCGAGTTGCTGGACGACCGCTCCACTGGCTGAGCTACGCCCACCAAATGTACGGGATCATTTTGGTTGTGCTTACCGACCTCAAAGCTATTTTACGTTGTGCATGGCGAAATGATAAGAGTGACCAGTAGATGGCAGTCACACATAAGAGATGCGTGTAGACTGCAATACGACTCAAGTAAACAACACCAACATTTTATATGTTCCATTGAAAATATAGAACAATACACACGGCGCTCCAAAATCGATCAAAATGTTTTAGTAGGACTTTGGTAAGCTATGAAGCCACACCACTTGATGGATTGTCGGCGCATTAAACATAGGAGTATTATTATGGTGTGTGTATAAGGTAAGACATATTATCTGGCGTTTTGTTTCGCTATATTATGCAAAAGCAACATTTCTTATCTTCTGGTACCTGCTGATCTGTATTTGGGATCTGCATAAGTACTGAAAAATTGTGCGCTTCCGCCCTTGTAGTCCGTGGCGACACCGTAGTCGATAAGCTTCTTCTTTGTCTCTATCTTCTTGTTATGTGACATTCATCCTCCACTGTTGCCATTTCTAATATAAATTAGTGTAAAGTTCTTACTACTGTGATGAGGTGGCGACTTGTCCAGGGTGTACGCCGCCTTCCGCCCGATTGTAGCTGAGATAGGCTCCAGCGACCCCCCGCGACCCCAAGAGGGACAAGCGGTAGAAAATGGATGGATGGATGGAAGTTCTTACTAATATCTGTCAGTAAACTCGCCATGAAAGCACTAAAACATACCGGTGTAGTGAGCTTACATTATTCACCCAAGGAACTTTAGTTATTAGAGAGTTCCGGTCGGACATTCCGGCGTTTTTGTTGCACTAATGAGCCATGGATGAGGAGATGCTGCTCCGTTATTGATTGAAGTAAAGTCTGACCTGCTGATCTTTATTTGGGATCTGCATAAGTCCTGAAAATGTGCGCGTGTCCGCCTTTGTAGTCCGTGCCAACACTGTGGTCGATAAGCTTCTATCTTCTTGTTATGTGACATTCATCCTCCACTGTTGCCATTTCTAATATAAAGTAGTGTAAAGTTCTTACTTATATCTGTCAGTAAACTCGCCATGAAAGCGCTAAAACATACCGGTGTGGTGAGTGTACATTATTCACCCAAGGAGCTTTAGTTATTAGAGTTCCGGTCGGACGGTGAATGTCATTAAAACAGTTAGCGCCATCTTTTGACACTTCTTCCACTCCCGTCCTTGCACGCTACACCGCTACAACAAAGATGACGGGCAGAAGTTGCTGACGAAGTGGAGGCACGTAAATAAGACCGCCCACCAAACGGCGCATTCTGAAGAGACTGTCAGAAAGCGACTTGAAGATGATGTGTAAAACATCATCTATGCAACATTTTGAGCAAAGAACCACCATTACATGTTATGTACACCACAATATATTGTTTTAAAATCATAATATGACTCCTTTAATGCGCCTTATACTCCGGTGAGCCTTTTGTAAATGGTAAATGGTAAATGGGTTATACTTGTACAACCCATAATTGTCTATTTGGATGAAAATAGACCTGGCTAGACCCGCTCATCGGCAGTGCGCCTTATAATCCGGTGCGCCCTATGGTCCGGAAAATACGGTTTATAAGAATCATTTTTATAAACATCCCTAGGGTTTATCTTCGCCAATCTGTGTACTCCAGCTCCATTTATTAGGTGCCGCCTTGCCTCCAACAAGCTGTCATTTTCAGTCATTAAAAGTATTTCTTCAATAAACCAACGTTGGCATAACTTGGACACAAAAAGGCTGAAACGCCTTAAGGGCTGATAAAAAATGGATGAATTGGACTAAAACCCTTCAGAGATATCATTGCCCCCCCCAAGCTAAGTTCCTCCCTGTCCAAGGTTATCCCGTCACCTGTCAATATTTATTCATTATCACCTCCTCCATCACCGACTTTATTCTCCAGCAGTTCCGAAGCGGCCCCGGAACTTGGAAACATCCACCCCAGGCTGGTATTAGTCAGGTTATCTTTCTGCATCCATTCTTCTTTTTTAAAAATCTGGCTCCCATTCTCCCCACCTGCCCAGCGACAGGTGAGCCTATTACACGCTTTCCACGCCGCCTGCTAGCATGTCGGGCTCGCTTCACGCTAACTTAGCACGCCGTGCACATCGAGCCAAATTGTGCCTGCCATAAAAACGGCCGTCGCGGAAGCCTGATGAAGCAATCTGCTGTCGAATATTTAAAAAAATAAGAAATAACTCTGTTATGACAGAAAAGGTTTTACAAGGACAGGTAAGAGTGGATCAGCACTGAATTGGGCATTTGAGTTTAAAGGGAGGGGGGAATAATCCATCCATCCATCCATTTTATTCCGCTTATCCGAGGTCGGGTCGCGGGGGCAGCAGCCTAACCAGAGAAGCCCAGACTTCCCTCTCCCCAGCCACTTCGTCCAGCTCCTCCCGGGGGATCCCGAGGCGTTCCCAGGCCAGCCGGGAGACATAGTCTTCCCAACGTGTCCTGGGTCTTCCCCGTGGCCTCCTGCCGGTCGGACGTACCCTAAACACCTCCCTAAGGAAGCGTTCGGATGGCATCCTGAGCAGATGCCCGAACCACCTCATCTGGCTCCTCTCCATGTGGAGGAGCAGCTTTACTTTGAGCTCCTCCCGGATGGCAGAGCTTCTCACCCTATCTCTAAGGGAGAGACCCGCCACCCGGCGGAGGAAACTCATTTGGGCCGCTTGTACCCGTGATCTTGTCCTTTCAGTCATAACCCAAAGCTCATGATCATAGGTGAGGATGGGAACGTAGATCGACCGGTAAATTGAGAGCTTTGCCTTCCGGCTCAGCTCCTTCCTCACCACAACGGATCGATACAGCGTCCGCATTACTGAAGACGCCGCACCGATCCGCCTGTCGACCTCACAATCCACTCTTCCCTCACTCGTGAACAAGACTCCTAGGTACTTGAACTTCTCCACTTGGGGCAAGATCTCCTCCCCAACTTGGAGATGGCACTCCACCCTTTCTCGGCCGAGAATCATGGACTCGGACTTGGAGGTGCTGATTCTCATCCCGGTCGCTTCACACTCGGCTGCGAACCGATCCAGTGAGAGCTGAAGATCCTGGCCAGATGAAGCCATCAGGACCACATCATCTGCAAAAAGCAGAGACCTAATCCTGCAGCCACCAAACCGGATCCCCTCAACGCCTTGACTGAGCCTAGAAATTCTGTCCATAAAAGTTATGAACAGAATCGGAAAAAATCAATAAAACCCTAAATGCCGTCAATCACTTACTGCGAGGATAGCACCGCCTTCAACTATACCATGTCTGACCTTGCTGTCCAGTAAGAAGGCACTTGGCTCATCTATTGTGTTACCAGTCAGTCCAGTAAGAAGGCACTTGGCTCATCTATTGTGTTACCAGTCAGTCCAGTAAGAAGGCACTTGGCCCATCTATTGTGTTACCAGTCAGTCCAGTAAGAAGGCACTTGGCTCATCTATTGTGTTACCAGTCAGTCCAGTAAGAAGGTACTCGGCTCATCTATTGTGTTACCAGTCAGTCCAGTAAGAAGGCACTTGGCTCATCTATTGTGTTACCAGTCAGTCCAGTAAGAAGGCACTTGGCTCATCTATTGTGTTACCAGTCAGTCCAGTAAGAAGGTACTCGGCTCATCTATCGTGTTACCAGTCAGTCCAGTAAGAAGGTACTCGGCTCATCTATTGTGTTACCAGTCAGTCCAGGAAGAAGGCACTTGGTTCACCTGTTGTATTACCAGTCAGTCCAGTAAAAAGGCACTTGGCTTATCTGTTGTGTTACCAGTCAGTCCAGTAAGAAGGCACTTGGCTCATCTATTGTGTTACCAGTCAGTCCAGTAAGAAGGCACTTGGCTCATCTATTGTGTTACCAGTCAGTCCAGTAAGAAGGCACTTGGCTCATCTATTGTGTTACCAGTCAGTCCAGTAAGAAGGCACTCGGCTCATCTATTGTGTTATCAGTCAGTCAACAGGCAATGACAAACCGAGGAGCTCTTTATTGTCTTCTTGATTGTTTGTGTGCAGCTCACTACCGTTTGTTGGATACACACGGTGGAACCTCGACTCATAAACACCTTCAAAGGTCAATAAAATCCGGAGCTCCACTGGAATGTTCAGGAAATACACTACAGAAACTGAAATCTAAGTAAGAGGAAATATCTCAAATAAGGGTGATATTTGCTTATTTTCTGTCTGATAAGATAATTATTCTCAATAAGCAGATTTTATGTTAGAGTGTTTTACTTGTTTTAAGTGTTTTGGTCCTAAATTATGTCTATTACGTCATATCCACTATGGACTGGCCTCTCACAATATTATGCTAGATCCACTTGACGTCCATTGCACCGTCCTTGTGGTCTACATAACATGTAATGGTGGTTCTTTGCTCAAAATGTTGCATAGATGATGTTTTACACATCATCTTCAAGTCGCTTTCTGACAGTCGTTTCAGGATGCGCCGTTTTGTGGGCGGGTCTGATTTACGTGCCTCCACTTCGACAGGGTCTTCTCCCCGTCGTCTTTGTTGTAGCGGTGTAGCGTGCCAGGACGGGGGTGGAAGAAGTGTCAAAAGATGGCGCTAACTATATTCACGGCGCGTTTACTGACAGACATAAGTAAGAACTTTACACTACTTTATATTAGAAATGGCAACAGCAGAAGATGAACGTCCCATAACAAAAAGGTACAGGAAAATAATAAACTTGTCGACTACGGGCGTAACACCCGTCACTTCTCAATGGGTCTGGAAAACTCCGCTCTTTGGTAGGAATGACGAGACCGTCGATTAGTTACAACTTAGGGATCGAGAAAGTTTACGTTCACGCCGTGATCCCTGCAAGTAACCGCGCTGCTCTACTCCATGGCAACGCGGCGAAACAAAAAACTTTCAACTCGGGTACCCTCCCGTTCTGGCGTCCAGGGGCAGTCTGGGCGGAGATCTGGTAGCAACACTGCTGCCGGTCTCCAACCAAGAATACTGCAACTGAACGTTGAAGGGCTCACAGATGCCAAAACATCCGTCATCGAGCACATGGCCCACACCACCCAAGCCATGGTCATCCTCCTTCAGGAAACCCACCGCCCAACAGCGGACAAGCTAGCAATCACCAACTTCACGCTAGCTGGGTCAATCCTGAGCAAGAAGCATGGCCTTGCCACGTTTGTCCACAACGATCTGAGCTGGACCCTCGCCGATCGATCACCGGACAACTCCGAGATCGAGTGGCTGCGAGTGGACGTTGGCGACATCAAAATTGTCAACGTCTACAAACCACCACCCTCACAACTCACGCCAGTGTCACTGCCAGTGCTTGAACCACCGTGTGACCTCATGGTAAACTACCGACCGGTCTCCCACCTTCCGTTTATTTCCAAAATTCTCGAAAAAACTGTTGCACAGCAGCTAAATGAACACTTAGTGACTAACAATCTCTGTGAACCTTTTCAATCCGGTTTCAGGGCAAATCACTCTACGGAGACAGCCCTCGCAAAAATGACTAATGATCTATTGCTAACGATGGATTCTGATGCGTCATCTATGTTGCTGCTTCTTGATCTTAGCGCCGCTTTCGATACCGTCGATCATAATATTTTATTAGAGCGTATCAAAACACGTATTGGTATGTCAGACTTAGCCTTGTCTTGGTTTAACTCTTATCTTACTGACAGGATGCAGTGCGTCTCCCATAACAATGTGACCTCGGACTATGTCAAGGTAACGTGCGGAGTTCCCCAGGGTTCGGTTCTTGGCCCTGCACTCTTTAGTATTTACATGCTGCCGCTGGGTGACATCATACGCAAGTACGGTGTTAGCTTTCACTGTTATGCTGATGACACTCAACTCTACATGCCCCTAAAGCTGACCAACACGCCGGACTGTAGTCAGCTGGAGGCGTGTCTTAATGAAATTAAACAATGGATGTCCGCTAACTTTTTGCAACTCAACGCTAAGAAAACGGAAATGCTGATTATCGGTCCTGCTAGACACCAACATCTATTTAATAATACCACCTTAACATTTGACAACCAAACAATTAAACAAGGAGACTCGGTAAAGAATCTGGGTATTATCTTCGACCCAACTCTCTCGTTTGAGTCACACATTAAGAGTGTTACTAAAACGGCCTTCTTTCATCTCCGTAATATCGCTAAAATTCGTTCCATCTTGTCCACTAGCGACGCTGAGATCATTATTCATGCGTTCGTTACGTCTCGTCTCGATTACTGTAACGTATTATTTTCGGGCCTCCCTATGTCTAGCATTAAAAGATTACAGTTGGTACAAAATGCGGCTGCAAGGCTTTTGACAAAAACAAGAAAGTTTGATCATATTACGCCTATACTGGCTCACTTGCACTGGCTTCCTGTGCACTTAAGATGCGACTTTAAGGTTTTACTACTTACGTATAAAATATTACACGGTTTAGCTCCAGCCTATCTCGCCGATTCTATTGTACCATATGTCCCGACAAGAAATCTGCGTTCAAAGAACTCCGGCTTATTAGTGATTCCCAGAGCCAAAAAAAAGTCTGCGGGCTATAGAGCGTTTTCTATTCGGGCTCCAGTACTCTGGAATGCCCTCCCGGTAACAGTTAGAGATGCTACCTCAGTAGAAGCATTTAAGTCCCATCTTAAAACTCATTTGTATAATCTAGCCTTTAAATAGACCCCCCCTTTTTTAGACCAGTTGATCTGCCGTTTCTTTTCTTCTCTCCTCTTCTCCCCTGTCCCTTGCGAGGGGGAGTTGCATAGGTCCGGTGGCCATGGATGAAGTGCTGGCTGTCCAGAGCCGGGACCCCGGGTGGACCACTAGCCTGTGCATCGGTTGGGGACATCTCTGCGCTGCTGACCCGTCTCCGCTCGGGATGGTTTCCTGTTGGCCCCGCTGTGGACTGGACTCCCGCTGATGTGTTGGATCCACTGTGGACTGGACTTTCACAATGTTATGTCAGACCCACTCGACATCCGTTGCTTTCGGTCTCCCCTAGAGGGGGGGGGTTACCCACATATGCGGTCCTCTCCAAGGTTTCTCATAGTCATTCACCGACGTCCCACTGGGGTGAGTTTTTCCTTGCCCGTATGTGGGCTCTGTACCGAGGATGTCGTTGTGGCTTGTACAGCCCTTTGAGACACTTGTGATTTAGGGCTATATAAATAAACATTGATTGATTGATTGAGTGTGTATATGCTGGTGATTTCAACTGCCGGCATACACGGTGGGGATACAGTACCACCTCACCGAGCGGGGAAACTCTTTCTGACTGGGCAGAGCGCAACTCGCTCAACCTTCTCTACAACCCGAAGGGCCCAGCCAGCTTTCACTCCGCTCGGCATAACACTGACACGAACCCTGACCTGGCTTTCGTGAGTGTCGGTGTGGACACCCAGCTCCCCGACAGACGTGTTCTAGGAATGTTCCCCAGGTCGCAACACCGACCGTCGCTGATATCGGTGCCCGACCTCGTGACAACAGTTCCGAGCGGACCGATGAAGCGATGGAACTTCCGGAAGGCCAATTGGAAACTCTATCGCCTCCATACCAACAAGTCCACACGGTGTCTCCCACCACCAGACACACCCAACGTGGACGAGGCATACCAGGACTTCTGTAGGGCACTAACATCTGCGGCCAAAAAAGCCATCCCACGCGGCCGGCGTAAGAACTACAAACCATGCTGGGATGGCGAGTGCGAGACCCTCTACAGCGCCTTCCTCCGGGCTCCCTATGGCCCGGAGGCTAACAATTCAGCCACTGCCCTTCTTTCCACTCTTGGAAGGAAGAGGCACCAGCGCTGGAAAGAGGCAGTCCACTCCATCGACTTCTCGCACACTAGCCGTATCGCGTGGAGCACTTTGAACAACTTGACTGGTAGGTCTGAGCGCGCACCCCGAACATGCCCCGTTACCGCAAATGCTATTGCAGCACAGGTTGTGAAAAACGGGGCATATACCGGGATAAATCGAGATTTTTCCCGGGCGGTGCGCCAGGAAACTGCAGACCTCTGGAGGACAACAACATCTAGCGAGTGTAACATCTCCGGTGAGTTTTCACCGGAGGAGTTCACAGCTGCCCTCCAGTATACCAAACCAGGCAAGTCTGCTGGGCCTGACAACATCTGCCCAGAACTCGTGCTCCACGCTGCCCCTGCAATGAAGTCCTGGCTGAGAGTTTTCCTGTCTTCTTGCCTGCGCCAACTCCGGATCCCCAGGATTTGGAGAAGGGCCACTGTTGTCGCTATCCCCAAGCCGAACAAGCCAAAGGATGACGTAACGAGCTACAGACCAATCTCGTTGCTCTGCGTCCCCTTTAAAGTCCTCGAGCGCCTGATTCACGCCCGTGTCGAGCCCATCATAGACCCCCACCTCCCCCGGGAGCAGGCGGGTTTTCGACGTGGGAAGTCCACGGTGGATCAGGTCGCCCTCCTTACCCAGGACATCGAGGACTGCTTTGAGGCGAAAAAGAAGGCCGGTGCCGTCTTCATAGACCTGACTGCTTCCTATGACACAGTCTGGCACCGCGGCCTCACCTGCAAACTTCTCCGCCTGCTTCCAGACAGGCACATGGTCAAAATGATCATGGAGCTTGTCTGGAACCGCAGCTTTACTCTCACCACCAGTAACGGAGATAAAAGCAGGTTGCGGCGCCTGAAAAATGGCGTCCCCCAGGGATCTGTCCTGGCTCCCCTCCTGTATAACATCTATACATACGACCTGCCTGCCACAGTCTCACGGAGGTTCGCATACGCAGACGATCTCGCGCTGCTGCACTCCGACAGGGACTGGCAGGCCTTGGAGGGAACTCTAAGCCAGGACATGGAGACTTTAGTGGCTTACCTCCATAACTGGAGATTGAAGCTCAGCGAATCCAAGACGGTGACACAAGCTTTCCACCTATACAATTGGGAAGCGGATCGTGAGATCAGGTTCGAGGTGCGGAAGCCGGATGGGGCTTCCCTTACCCTATGCCGGCCTCGTCCTACACCTGAAGACCCTCGTCCTGACCCTAAATACCTTGGGGTCACCCTGGACAGGTCGCTCACTTTCCGTAAACACCTCTTGGCAACACGCAAGAAACTCAACACCCGCGTCTCACTGCTGAGACGGTTGGTCGGGTCCGGTTGGGGTGCCGGGGCAAGAACTCTGCGAACAGCAGCACTTGCCCTGGTCTACTCAACTGCTGAGTACTGCGCACCTGTCTGGGCGCGCAGTGCTCACTCTAAACAACTTGATGTCCCGATCAACGAAGCCTTGCGTGTTATCACTGGATGCCTGCGCCCCACCCCTGTGGAGCTACTGCCCATCTTAGCAGGCATCCAACCCGCTGAGCTTCGTCGCCAAGGTGCTGTAGCAACTCTGGCGGGCCGGGCAAACATGGATGAGAACCACCTGCTCCATGAAAGGCTCACACTCTCCTCAGAGCCAACGCCCCGCCTCCCCTCCAGAGACCCACTGGTACCAGCCGCCCTGAAGCTCCTGCAGCAATGCAGTGACAACAACATCAGGGCGGCTCACTGGGCGAATCACAAATGGAGCACGGACCTGGAGCATACCATCTCCTCCAGACTCCGTGACTTCATACCTGACACCGGCTCAATACCAGGCCTCTCACTACCACGAGTGGCCTGGGTGAGGCTTAACCGCCTCCGAACTGGTGTCGGTCGCTTTCGCTCAAACATGTTCCAGTGGGGCTTAGCACCTAACGCGACGTGTGAGTGTGGCGCGGAGGAGCAGACTGCCGACCACGTGATCCTGCGTTGCCCGATTTATCGTGCTCCTAATGGTTTGCGTGGCCTGGCGGACCTGGATGACTGCTCGGTGACCTGGCTCACTTCTGTGTGTCCTGACATATGAACGGGAGGGCCCCCCGGGCCTGGGGTGGTAAAAGGCATAGACCCTCGGCCTCAGGTCCGGGTGCCGGAAAACAGCTGCCCATACGATGAAGAAGTTACAACTTGGTCACTTTATTTATAATTTCCACAAGCAGACATCCACCATGCTATTAACACTCCTGCACATGCTAGCGCTACCTCTCGTAACTCGCCCACTCACTCACCCCACATACTGCCATTCTTAAAGGGGCACACACACACACACACACACACGTACGCTACTCTCACAACAGCTGCTTTAAAACACGCCTCGACAAATGTGGCGATTAGTATTAGCACCTTTGCTTTAAACTTAGGTCAACATTTAAATAATACATATTCATATCTGCACAACGAGTTATAAAAAGGTAATAATGTAGGTGTTATTAGTAAATAGTTGTCCTGCTGTTCGGTCCAGTGCAGACTGTAGTCGAGGAGCCAAGGGCAGACGTTCCCTTCAGGGTCGATGCCGTTTCAATGCCTTTTCATTTATATTCTAACCTTCTAAAATTGTTCTTTGACTGTGAGTGTTTAATGTAGTGTAAGATTTTCTGTTAAAATAAAGCCAATATTGATATTTTCCGTAGTTCCCTTTATGTGGAAAAGTATTGATATACATTTTAGTACCGGTACTAAATTATTGGTATCGGGACAACCCTAGTTGGCACATTTACCCATATATCGGTAGTGTTGATACCAAGAGTGGTATCAATGTATGATCGCTACCAGAGTGATTTGAGCAATTTTGTTAATGTTTACAAATCCACGGCATAACTCCATGGACACTCAAGAACTTCAAGGGGAAAAAACAAAGGATTTAAATAAATAGTAGTGAGAGTCGAGTAGTAGATTGTTAAGTGATTGTCTACTATTGTTTTCATCAAATTGTTTTGAGATGTTTATGATGATAACTGTGATTAAAATTAACAGTTAATAAGAAAGGAAAGGAGAGAAAGTATAATTTTCCACAAAAATTTTACCATTGACAAAAGTGGGCTTTTTAAAAAAAACAACAACAACCTCTATCTGGCTGCAAGCACAGCAGGAAGGAGGAAGAAAGATCTGCAGGTAACTTGCAGACGTTCCCATGTAAGCTTTTTTAAAAAAAACAACATTTTCTCCAGCTCTGCTTGACATGTTTGCCTGCTCACATGCAGACATATTCATATTCCTCTCTTGTTTACTCTTCTTCACTTCAGCACTTCTGGAATCCTCCGATGACAGGACATGAAGGGGTCACAAAAGCTGAGAGTACAACAAAACGTGTGCCAACAATGAAGAAAGAACAGCCGAATCAGCAAAAGCAAATCCCTCAGGCCTCGGTGCAATCGTTTTTGTTTTTTTGTTGACAGAATTGTTTGGACAGCCTGAAATATGTCATAAAGAATGCTTGATTAGGCAAATAAGACACCCCCCCCACCCCCCCTCCCAGGGCTCAAAGCAGGGGCCGCTAATTGAGAGCTGAGAATGGCATCCGCTATTCTATCAATACGTGTCACGGCACTATATGGTCCCATCCTTTATTTCTTACGGAACCGGCGTCTACTAATTGAGAGGTAAGAGTGCTATGTAAATAGCTAAAAGCCCACACTGTTAGCTCGTTGTCCAATGCAAACTCAAGGAGTGAAGATCACAGACGTTCCCACAGTTACGCTAGCTGGCATCTGTTACACTGTCCATCTGTGTCACGGCACCAATGTAATCCACCTGGTCCTGCCTGGGATTGAACGTCTACTAACTGAAAGGCTAGAGTGCTCCGTAAAGCGCCAAAAGCCCAGAATGTCAGCTCATTGTTCAACGCCAACTCTTAAGGTGGCAGGATTTGAGGCTTACAAGTACTATGACCAAGTCACACTAACTGGCATCTGTTACACTCCCAATCCGTGTCACGGCACCAATGTGATCCTCTTGGTCCTGCGTTCCAGCGATCGGCGGAAGGACGAAGGACTTCACCCGATGCGTTTGGCGGCCCGGAGACGTAGGAAGTCAAGGTGAGGTCGGCGGCTAGCGCGGCTAGCGCTCCAACAAAGTCCTCCTGGTTGTGTTGCTGTAGTCCGCTGCTAATACACCGATCCCACCTACAACTGTCTTCTTTGCAGCCTTCATTGTTCATTAAACAAATTGCAAAAGATGTCCAGAATACTGTGGAATTATGAAATGAAAACAGAGCTTTTTGTATAGGATTCTACGGGGTACCATAACTTCCGTTAAACTGACTTCGTCACGCGCATACGTCATCATACCGCGACGTTTCAGCCGGATATTTCCCGGGAAATTTAAAATGTCAATTTACAAGTTAACCCGGCCGTATTGGCATGTGTTGCAATGTTAAGATTTCATCATTGATATATAAACTATCAGACTGCGTGGTCGGTAGTAGTGGCTTTCAGTAGGCCTTTAAAATGTTTTGTTGTTGTAAAAAGTTTGTCACCTCAGAATCTATGATTTTTTTTTTTTTTTAAGAGATAAGGTCAAAAAGTGTCTTGTTTTTTCACAAAAATAAGGCATAAAAGCAGAATAATGTCTGACAGAAGTGTGACATAAAATATTACAAAAGTGCTCTCCACATGCCTAGTATTAGGCAGGCGGTGACGTGTGACCTCTGGAGCAACTATAAAACCAAGACAGGAAACTAAATTGGGAGCCGGGCGGTGTTACGCCAATAAATCATTGCGCCTTAGCGAAAACTTCACAAAAATGAATGTGAATCCAGCCCGCAGTCCCCCCCCCCCCCCAGTTCTTCTAGCTCTGTTTCCCATCCGGTTCTGCTTAAGCCAGGGCTATTATTAGCAAGTGGATCAAGTTAAGAGGAAGAAACAATACGAGTGTATGGATGAGGACACAGAGGACGGAACAAAAAGTACAACTTTTGGGGGTTGTCCTGTATATGGTGGCGTAGTGTACTGTAGTGGTGCTGGTTGCACAACAATACACACAACAACGGTAGGGAAATGTTCTGTTTCATAAGGGAACATCTAAAACTGGTCCTTGCAATTACAATTAATCCATACACTACCGTTCAAAAGTTTGGGGTCACATTGAAATGTCCTTATTTTTGAAGGAAAAGCACTGTACTTTTCAATGAAGATAACTTTAAACTAGTCTTAACTTGAAAGAAATACACTCTATACATAGCTAATGTGGTAAATGACTATTCTAGCTGCAAATGTCTGCTTTTTGGTGCAATATCTACATAGATGTATAGAGGCCCATTTCCAGCAACTATCACTCCAGTGTTCTAATGGTACAATGTGTTTGCTCATTGGCTCAGAAGGATAATTGATGATTAGAAAACCCTTGTGCAATCATGTTCACACGTCTGAAAACACTTTAGCTCGTTACGGAAGCTACAAAACTGACCTTCCTTTGAGCAGATTGAGTTTCTGGAGCATCACATTTGTGGGCTCAATTAAACGCTCAAAATGGCCAGAAAAAGAGAACTTTCACCTGAAACTCGACAGTCTATTCTTGTTCTTAGAAATGAAGGCTATTCCACTAAATTGTTTGGGTGACCCCAAACTTTTGAACGGTAGTGTAACATTGATCATTTGTGAGATGAGTTTGTGTTCCATGTAGCTGCCTGGGGCAAGAAGAAGGGAGATAGTTGAGACAATAATCCTCATAATCTACTTCATAACTGTCATCTGACATCACATGCTTTATTTGGGATCCTGCTCTCTTGGCGTGTTCAGCAAAGCAGGAGGGAGTCTGGGAAAAAAACGGGAGGAAAACTGGCCTTTTAGCATTTGGCAAAGACGCATATGCACTCAGTATCTTTAAAGTATCATTCTGAAGAGGATGCATTACTGAGAGAGGAAATAGCCACCAGGGGGTCTAAGCGTCCTGATGTGTAACACCTGTATGAGTGTGGCGTCATAAACACTTTTTTTTAGTATTTAAAACCTTAGTTTTTAGTATTTTTGACCTAAAATTCGGTCTTTTTATCTTATATTTTGTCAGCTCCTTTTGCTATAAAATTTGCACTACCAGGCCAGTCTACTGCTGTGTGTGTGTGTTTGTGTGTGTGTGTGTGTGTGTGTGTGTGTGTGTGTGTGTGTGTGTGTGTGTGTGTGTGTGTGTGTGTGTGTGTGTGTGTGTTCTTGCACCTTCCAAATGAGGACCGGTGAACAAGTTAGGACCAAAGTCATGGCCCCAATACGGAAAACCATCGCATCCAATAGAGAGCCCAAATACTAGAGTCCGTGAACATTGCTCCAAAGTCAGGATTTTTGGTTGATTTAAAATGCATACAAAAGTAAACATTGACAGGTGCAAAGGCAGCAATATATGATCAAACAAGACGGTAGCTAAAGAAGGACTTCCCTATTCATCCCTCCCAAGCTGATTTTACGACTTCTGGCGCTGACGTAAGACAAGACATATGTGAGCATAGTATGAACTAATACACTACGCTACTAAGACTATAGTGGCCATTAACAGTTAGCTTCTACAGCTGTGTTGCCCAAAGTGCGGCACAGGGGCCATCTGTGGTCCCTGACTCCTTTGTCATCGGCCTTAAGCACCTTAGAAATAAACAAAAAATATATATCTCATTTGCACCCCCTGGTGGTGACATCTATCAAAATGAGGGTGGTCCCAAAAAGGAGGGATTTTTTAAATCGATTGTCTCGGTTTTAAAAGTGCTCCCCCCTCTGGTCAACATATGAAATAACAAGTGTGTGTAAGAAATGTAAAGTGCTCCCCCTCGGTACGAGCCAGTCTGCTTCACAGGAGGACAAAGAAAAATGAAGAATGTATTGACTACAAAGGCGGACTCGCGCAAAGCTCTTTGGGTAAATCGTCACCATATATGGAGATATCCGCTGACATCACACTTGGGGAAAAATGTCATGAAATGGGAAAATTCCAAACGGCTCGTTCGTAGGAAGTATGAATGAAAGCAAAAAAATTTTATTAAACATTTACACGATGTCTCTATGGTTTTATTTCAGATTTTCCTGACTTATGCATCTCCCAAATACACAAAATCAGGTACTATTAGGTAAGAAAAGTTCCTTCAGCTTCAATGTGTCCTCTTTAAAGGCCTACTGAAATTATTATTTTTTTAATTAAACAGGGATAGCAGATCCATTCTATGTGTCATACTTGATCATTTCGCGATATTGCCATATTTTTGCTGAAAGGATTTAGTAGAGAACATCGACGATAAAGTTCGCAACTTTTGGTCGCTGATAAAAAAGCCTTGCCTGTAGCGGAAGTAGCGTGACGTCACAGGTTGAAAGGCTCCTCACATTTCCCCATTGTTTACACCAGCAGTGAGAGCGATTCGGACCGAGAAAGCGACGATTACCCCATTAATTTGAGCCAGGTTGAAAGATTTGTGGATGAGGAACGTGAGGGTGAAGGACTAGAGTGCAGTGCAGGACGTATCTTTTTTCGCTCTGACCGTAACTTAGGTACAAGCTGGCTCATTGGATTCCACACTCTCTCCTTTTTCTATTGTGGATCACGGATTTGTATTTTAAACCACCTGGGATACTATATCCTCTTGAAAATGAGAGTCGAGAACGCGAAATGGACATTCACAGTGACTTTTATCTCCACGACAATACATCGGCGAAACACTTTAGCTACGGAGCTAACGCGATAGCATCGGGCTCAAATGCAGATAGAAAAATAAAAAATAAACCCCTGACTGGAAGGATGGACAGAAGATCAACAATACTATTAAACCATGGTCATGTAACTACACGGTTAATGCTTTCCAGCCTGGCGAAGCTTAACAATGCTGTTGCTAACGACGCCATTGAAGCTAACTTAGCTACGGGACCTCACAGAGCTATGATAAAAACATTAGCGCTCCACCTACGCCAGCCAGCCCTCATCTGCTCATCAACACCCGTGCTCACCTGCGTTCCAGCGATCGACGGAAGGACGAAGGACTTCACCCGATCATCCGTGCGGTCGGCGGCTATCGTCGGCTAGCGCGTCTGCTATCCAAGTCAAAGTCCTCCTGGTTGTGTTGCTGCAGCCAGCCGCTAATACACCCGATCCCACCTACAACTTTCTTCTTTGCAGTCTCCATTGTTCATTAAACAAATTGCAAAAGATTCACCAACACAGATGTCCAGAATACTGTGGAATTTTGAGATGAAAACAGAGCTTTTTGTATTGGATTCAATGGTGTCCGAATACTTCCGTTTAACTATTGACGTCACGCGCAGACGTCATCATACCGAGACGTTTTCAGCAGGATATTTCGCGGGAAATTTAAAATGTCACTTTATAAGTTAACCCGGCCGTATTGGCATGTGTTGCAATGTTAAGATTTCATCATTGATATATAAACTATCAGACTGCGTGGTCGCTAGTAGTGGCTTTCAGTAGGCCTTTAAAGACTGATGTTTTAGAGACCATGAGCCACATATTCAGCTCTTGTGATTTGTTCTTCTAGTGATAATTACAGAACTAAAACATGATTTGTTTCCTTGCCATAAAACCTGGCTTAAACGTCGCACAAATAGGATTCAGACAAGAAAAAGACTGTGCTGAAGAATGAAGGCCATCCTTCTCCAGGCCTGTCTGCTTTAAAGAAGAAGACACAGCTTTCTGGGAACTTGATTTATTACAAGCGCTGATGAAGTGTTCTAACAAACTCACATTTTCAATTGGCAGGAATGCAAAACTAATGTGAGCAACATGATGGCCCAACAACATGAATAAACTATTTCCTCCTGTGAAACTAGTATTTACCTAACATTTATTTACTTGTGGTGAAGGTCAATATTCCTTAGGGCGACTATATCCCTGCAAGTAGGAATACATATGCTGTTTTATGTCAATTTTGTTACCTTCAAATCTCATTTGTCTAATTGCCTTTTTACTAGCTCTTCCATTTTATGTTAGCATTAAGCTCACAGCAGAAGAGCCAACCTTCATCCTGTTTGGTTTTATTGCTTTTTTTTAGTGTATACCAAACTGTATTGTCAACTTAACATGATTCATACAGTATGCGACATGCGTAAAAACTATAATATAAATGTTGTTATTCAGGCCAAAGGTGGGTAGTAAGCCGCTACTTGTTTTCAACGCTTTGAACCCCGCAGCTTATGAAAGGGTGCAGCTAATTTATGGATGTTTTCGCTAACAGTCAAATTGTTTTGTGTCCAACAAATAGTTGTCATATTACACCGATAGAGACTCTGACATAAATTGAGACAATGAGAAACCTTGGAGAGGACCGCAGATGGGAGCCCGGTGCAATGGACGTTGAGTGGATCTAGCATAATAAAGTGAGAGTCCACTCCATAGTGGATCTAACATAATAGTGAGAGTCCAGTCCATAGTGGATCTAACATAATAGTGTGAGAGTCCAGTCCATAGTGGATCTAACATAATAGAGAGAGTCCAGTCCATAGTGGATCTAACATAATAGTGTGAGAGTCCAGTCCATAGTGGATCTAACATAATAGTGAGAGTACAGTCCATAGTGGATCTAACATAATAGTGAGAGTCCAGTCCATAGTGGATCTAACATAATAGTGTGAGAGTCCAGTCCATAGTGGATCTAACATAATAGTGAGAGTCCAGTCCATAGTGGATCTAACATAATAGTGTGAGAGTCCAGTCCATAGTGGATCTAACATAATAGTGAGAGTCCAGTCCATAGTGGATCTAACATAATAGTGTGAGAGTCCAGTCCATAGTGGATCTAACATAATAGTGAGAGTCCAGTCCATAGTGGATCTAACATAATAGTGAGAGAGTCCAGTCCATAGTGGATATAACATAATAGTGTGAGAGTCCAGTCCATAGTGGATCTAACATAATAGTGAGAGTCCAGTCCATAGTGGATCTAACATAATAGTGTGAGAGTCCAGTCCATAGTGGATCTAACATAATAGTGTGAGAGTCCAGTCCATAGTGGATCTAACATAATAGTGAGAGAGTCCAGTCCATAGTGGATCTAACATAATAGTGAGAGTCCAGTCCATAGTGGATCTAACAAAATAGTGTGAGAGTCCAGTCCATAGTGGATCTAACATAATAGTGTGAGAGTCCAGTCCATAGTGGATCTAACATAATAGTGTGAGAGTCCAGTCCACAGTGGATCTAACATAATAGTGTGAGAGTCCAGTCCATAGTGGATCTAACATAATAGTGAGAGAGTCCAGTCCATAGTGGATCTAACATAATAGTGTGAGAGTCCAGTCCATAGTGGATCTAACATAATAGCGTGAGAGTCCAGTCCATAGTGGATCTAACATAATGAATTCATCACTCCAATAAACATTTGTATGTTTTACAATATAACTTAAACAATTCATATTTATTAAACCGTTCCACTTTTGATGTCCATAGGAGTGTTTTTTATGCATATTTGAATACACCCTCTTTGTGACCCTCTCCGGGTAATGCGGGTGGCTGGAGCCTATCCCAGGAAGCTGGGGTACAACCTGGACAAGTCACCACCTCATCACAGGGCCAACATTCACACTCTAGGGACAAATGTCATTAAAGGAATACATTTGGCAGTCATTCATTCACTTTGTAGCAAAGCAGCCGCCGGCAAGAACTCAACAACACTTTCACTTTAGTCACTGAAATGTACAGTAGTCATAACAAGAGGGGGGAGGAGGGGGGGGGGGGGTGGAAAGCAATTTTTGTTGGCAAATTGAGTGGAGAAAATTATGAAATGAAATGCATTATCTCAAAAGCAAGGAGGGGAGATGGCGAGAGAGAGAGAGCGAGGGCGAGCGAGACCCCGCCGGAGTGTTCAGGAAATGCTCAATCTTGTCATTACTGCATTTGTCCAACCTCTGCACGGTGTGGCAGGTATGTCCGCGCAGGCAGGAAGTCCTGGTAATGAAGCCGGGCGTAGGGAATGCAACATTCGAAATAGCTAATATGTTTCTTTGCATTTAAAAAGCCAACCGCAGTGACCTTCAAAAACAATCAATGTCAAAATGAAAGGTGGTGCGTGTGAAACAAACCACTGGAGTTGACTTTCCTGCTACAGGCACGCACACAATGTCTCATTTCCCAGTAATAATACGCACTTCAAGCTATTTTCCTCGTTGTTTTAACTTGCTGCAAAAAAAAAGAAGCTATTTTCTAGAAAAATTAAATGTCACCAATTTAATTACGGTGATGCAAGCCACGCCGCTCTGTATGTGCTATTAAATGTTGACATTTGAGAGGTGTGAATCGATGTGGTGGAGGACACCTCACAACAATTCCACGACCTGAGACAGATGTTATCTTTTACCGATGGTACCGTTAAAATGCATCTAACAGAGAGCCAAATACTAGAGTCCGTGAACATTGCTCCAAAGTTAGGATTTTTACTTGATTCAATGTGCGTACAAAAGTAAACATTGACAGGCATTACAAAGCAGCACGTTTCCTTACGTACCTTGGTTTTACAGTTGGTTCATCTATTTACAGTATTTTCCGGACAATAGGGCGCACCGGACTATAAGGTGCGCTGCCGATGAGCGGGTCTATTCAGGTCTATTTTCATACAAAAGGTGCACCGGATTATAAGGCGCATTAAAGGAGTCATATTATTATGATTTTTTTTCTAAATGTAAACGACTTCCCTGTGGTCTACATCAGGCCTGGCCCTAACCAATCTGGCGCCCTAGGCAATATTTTAGGTGGCGCCCCCCCCCCCACATCGGCAGTGAAGTGTATATACTCACAAGACACCGAATAGCTTTGTCTTTGACCTTTTTTTTTACTTAAAGAAAGCAAATTAACATATTATATGAGAATGTTATGTTATGATTATCTTTAACCGAATCACAGCAGTGCTCAAATCAAAAAACAGCATTCCCTCTCATGTGATATTGCTTAATTAACATTAATGATGTGCACTTTAACAACTAGGCTTACAACTACACCTAATATATAAAGGGGTGGAAAAGTGACTATTACCTGCAGGGCAAACATTAGCTAACCAGAAGGCAATAACAATGTCAACAAAAAACACCTGCTTAAAAGATCTAATACAAATGTCCCTGAGGATTGTAAGGTGGGAGTACTGTAATTACCTAACGTTACATTATTATTTTCCATAACAATTTAGCCCCCTCCACAATATTAACCCGACGTTAAAACAGAACTAGCTATTTATTGATTAGCAATTGCCGAATCATGTAACATTAGCTTAATGCTAAAAAGCCAGGTTACTATCACATTCTGTAACAGACAAATAATTTAATGTAGGCTAACGTTACCTACCTGCTACCTCTGTCTTTTTCTCGTTTCTCCTCTTCTTTTCTCTTTTTTCTTCCCTGGGCACCTGACAGTTTTGGCCGTTTTGACATCTTGTGTTGATTTTTTGATGTGGTAAGAGTCATGATACGGGAAGGGAGGGGGCGACTGTGCGGGGGGATGGGGAGGTGGGGCGTAATGTTGTAACAAATAATATTTCTATTAAATAGGCTTTACTTTGCATTTTAATTAACGTGGGATTATTTTTTGTATTTAGAAATAATAGTACCAACTTTATTTTTTATTTTTTCTCCAACATTTGTGGCATTGGCTTGGCGCCCCCTGATGGACGGCGCCCTTAGCATTTGCCTATACGGCCTATGCCACGGGCATAGGCCGTATAGGCAAAAATGTTGCATAGATGATGTTTTACAAAATGTTGCATAGATGATGTTTTACACATCATCTTCAAGTCGCTTCAGGAAGCGACGTTTTGTGGGCGGGCCTTATTTACGTGCCTCCACTTCGACGGCGTCTTCTCCCCGTCATCTTTGTTGTAGCGGTGTAGCGTGCAAGGACGGGAGTGGAAGAAGTTGTCAAAAGATGGCGCTAACTGTTTTAATGACATTCACACTTTACTTCAATCAATAACGGAGCAGCATCTCCTCATCCGTGGCTCACTAGTGCAACAACAACGCCCGAAATGTGTCCCGTGGAAAAATAAAACGTCCGACCGGAACTCTCTAATAACTAAAGTTCCTTGGGTGAATAATGTAAACTCACTACACCAGTATGTTTTAGTGCTTTCGTGGTGAGTTTACTGACAGATATAAGTAAGAACTTTACACTACTTTATATTAGAAATGGCAACAGTGGAGGATGAATGTCACATAACAAGAAGATAGAGGAAAGGAAGAAGCTTGTTATCACGGACTACAAAAGCGGATGAGCGCAATTTTTCAGGACTTATGCAGATCCCAAATACACATCAGCAGGTACCAGAAGGTAAGAAAAGTTGCCTTTGCATAATATTGTGAAACAAAACAGCAGATAATATGTCTTACCTTATACACTCACCATAATAATACTCCTATGTTGAAGCACAGTACAATCCATCGAATGGTGTGGCTTCATAGCTTACCAAAGTCCTACTAAAACATTTTGACAGATTTTTGAGCGCCGCGTGTACTGTTCTATATTTTCAATGGAACATATAAAATGTTGGTGTTGTTTACTTGAGTCATATTGCAATCCACATGCATCTCTTATGTGTGACTGCCATCGTATTGCAGTCTACATGTATCTCTTATGTGTGACTGCCATCTACTGGTCACACTTATCATTTCACCGTGTACCAAATAAAATAGCTTCGAGGTCGGTAAGCACAACCAGAATTATTCCGTTCATTAGGTTTGTTAGGCGCACTGTCGATTTTTGAGAAAATTAAGGGATTTTAATTTCGCCTTATAGTCCGAAAAAATACGGTAAATAAAAAGGCTTCAGTTGTTTTCTGTCGCTTCGATTAATCGTTTAATAAGTGAAATTAATAAACATAGATCAATTATACATTTGTATTATTGCATGAGTTTTCAAAGTACAATTTCAATGTTGACGATGTGCATTTATTAGAACAAAAGGTGATGACAAGCCAAAAAAAATGTTAACAATTTTCCCTAAAAGTACGCACTGAAACTGAAACGTGTGTTTTATCCGATTACTCAAACAAACTAATCGGTAGCTTACTATATTATCAAAATAATCGGTCACTGCAGTCCTGGTTTGAGGATACTGAGAGATAGGGATGGGAATCGAAAACCAGTTCTTGTTTAGAACCGGTTCCCAGTGTATCAATTCCTTGGAATCACTTGCCATTGGTTCTAGCTGTTCTCATAACGGTTCTTCCGGGTGGGGATGACGTCGTTACGGTTACGCAACATGCGTAGTGACGTCAGATTGCAAAAATGGCACGCCCGGGCGGAAAAAGCGCTCTGAAATTCGCGGAGATTTTTGGAGGAAAGATTGCAACAGCACTACTTTTAATAATTCCAAGGTTGCTATTTCATCAAGAGGAGGACATATAAGAAATATACTGAAACATTTGAAAAATACAGCATGCGATAACTATACATGAATGTTGCGTTTATGAACCGTGCCGATCTCATCCCGGGCAGAAGCAGTCATCTGACGTAAATACTACAGGTACTAATACCGCGTATGATTTAGCGCTATTATTTGTGAAATTAAAATGAATGCCTTCTCCTTCAGATGAACACGAGGATAAATATTCTGACCGTTTTCAAAGCGGGCAGTAATGAATGAGTTGACTAAATATAAACATGAGCTGCAATTTTCTCAATAAAATAAACTGCTGTTGTAAATGTGTCCACTGGATGTCGCTATAGCAATGCAAGTGTAACCCACATCACACATGACACTGTTTAAAAGTGACGTGTCAGCTGACTATGGATTGGCTACCCCTACTCCAATCAGCCGCAGTTGCAAGCAACCAGCTTCTCCTGTTGTGGCTGGCGGCAGATGGCGGCAGCCTGATGTTGTAGCGACTTATTGTAAGTTATCCACTCAACGGATAAAATAACAATTTGTATGTTTTAACTGTTCCTCATGTACGGACTGAATTTGGCAAAATAGCTTTTGGCATTGCTGCCCCTATGGCATGGAATGAATTGCAGACGAAACTGAAACTTACAGAACTACTTCCATTTGGAGCCTTCCGTTCTGTCCTGAGGGACAACCAGCGAGAGACGTTTGCACAGTGCCTCTGTTTTTAAAGATGTAAATCTCTGTTGTTTTACAGTTCTCTTATGTATTTTAAAATGTATGTCTTAATGTATTTATTTTGAAACTGCTCTGTGACATGTGCTGTTGACCTCTTGGCCAGGTCACCCTTGTGAAAGAGATCTTGATCTCAATGGGTTTTCTTATCTGGTTAAATAAAGGTTCTAAACGAAACGGTAAGATGCAAAGACTTAGGTCAACTTGAGCATCATCTTTGTAGTCAAAGTTCCGTGCAGCGCTTGCAGTGATTTGAATGCACGATGCGCACCCTGAACTCCATCGTAAAAATGTGTGTTTCTACATTTGTTTGTTCTCTTTTATTGTATGCTTAACTCCACCATGTTCGGATTGGTTGCGTTTGTAAATAGGTTACCTTTAATTCGGCTATTATGGTGTCCTTTTGAGGAAACACTACTTTTCCAAACACGTTTTCAATGGTGAGCTGCCAACGTGAGAATGCCGAACAGGAAGTGCTCAAAGTGTATTGGCTCCGTAGATACGCCGAGACAAAGTCAAAGTTCATTGTGCTCTTCATGGTGTTTTCGAAACTGCAATATTTTCCCTTAGAATTTTCAATTAGTTTGAAGTGTTTTGCCAAGAGGATTATTTGTAATGTGTACATTTTCAGCTTGGTCTATTTTGGCCAAAGTAAAACAAAGAAAACACTGTTGAAGTTGTCTTTATTTTTATGTGATCGTGCCATTAATTAGAAAGTTGATCAAAATTGTGAAAAACAGATCTCGGCATCCAGAAGATCGATGTTTGCAAATACCAAGAGGGCAAGATGAAGAGAAACCTGGGGATTGAGGGAGAAATGGAAGAGAAAAGCCTGACAAAAGTGCTTACCAAAAGAAGGTGGGAGAGATTTGAGGGCCGACGGGCAGAGTGAAGGCTCCGACTGACAGTTTCAAAATGGGTATGAAAATGAAGGGACGTTACAGGGACAAGCTGACGACGGCACCTGAGGCTTGCTAAGTTTGGGATAGGTTGGCTGAGCCCGATAAGATAAGTGCCACCTTATCGGTGACCGTCAGACACATTCTGTGAACAGTCTGAGACATGAATAAACATGAAGCATCCTTTGGCCACAGACTATGGTGAGAAGATTGGCAGACAGGTGTTTGGGCAACCACTGACTCGGATATCAGTTCCGGGCTCGGCGGTCCGTGTATGGCTCGTCAGCGGGTGTGTTGGGCACATGTGATAGCAGCTATTCTATAAAGTTGTTTAACCGAGATAAGCATCCAACCCGTCACCAAGATGGGAAACATATTAGTTTAAAACCACACAATTACAATTTCTGGTTGCAGCCATGGTTAAGTGCTTCCGAATGTGGCCTGCAGCCTCGGAAGGTTTGATTACCAGACTGGGATTGGTTTGATACAGAGGTCAATGGCACTTTTTTACAAACACAGAAGCATGCATTTGTGTAATATTTTGTTCAAACTGCATTCTATAAGTAGAAAATTCCCGCGGAAATTTTGACGGGCCTGCTATCCGTGCCCTGGACCTCTGGCCGGAAGCCGCCGTACTTATCATCATCAATCAATCAATCAATCAATCAAAGTGGAACGCTCTCCCTGACCACTTGAGGGCACCACAGACTGTGGATGCTTTTAAAAAAGGTTTAAAAACCCTTCTTTTTAAAAAAAGCCTTTTTTTTAGATGTATACATACTAGTTGTAGCTATTTGGCTGTTCTAGGTGTTATTTTTATTTTTTATTATATTTTTATTTTTATTTTTTATAATACACTGTAGCACTTTGAGGTTGTTTAGTCAATGTAAAGTGCTTTTTACAAATAAATAAAAAATATTATTATTATTTAAGTTTACTTATATAGCCCTAAATCACGAGTGTCTCAAAGGGCTGCACAAGCCACCACGACATCCTCGGCTCAGATCCCACATCAGGGCAAGGAAAAACTCAACCCAATGGGCTGACAATGAGAAACCTTATTAGATGGTGCTGAGTGTATGAATCTGTGAGTTTTAGGTGTAACCGTACAAAATGAGCCACAGAGCTAGCCTAAAACTGTAGCATGCTTACATAAAAATGCTAATACTTAGCATGTGTGCTAACGATAGCATGATAACAGTCAACATGTTTCATATCAAAGACTATAAAAAATGGGAGCCATTACCTCCCTGCTTGGCACTCAGCATCAAGGGTTGGAATTGGGTGTTAAATCACCAAAATCATTATTCCCGGGCGTGGCCACCGCTGCTGCTCGCTGTTCCCCTCACCTCCCAGGGGGTGATCAAGGGTGATGGGTCAAATGCAGAGGACACATTTCACCACACCTAGTGTGTGTGTGACAATCATTGCTACTTTATAATGACTCAAAGGTGTATGGCAAAAAAAGTGTAAAATAGGATGAAAAAGTTAGCATGCTAAAGTTAGCATGCTAACAGGTCACAAGTGTCATACACCAAGTTATGTGACTCTGGGTTAAACGGTAGCAAAAGTAGCTCAAAAAGTTAGCACGCTAAAGGTAACATGCTAGCAGGCTAACGTCAACACGCTAACAGTTAGCCCTGTTTCGCATACCGAGTTATATGACTGCAAGGTGTATCTTGATGTGGTGTAATTTGAAAAAAAAAAAAAAGTTAGCACTTTATTGTTTGCGTGCTAGCACGCTAACGTTAGCACATAGGTCAATGCCACTTTTTACAAAGAAAGAAGCGTGCATTTGTGTAATATTTCTTCAAACTGCATTCACACAATAAGTGTATGAGGTGGTTTTGGTGTCTCGGATGATTAACAGCAAGCCTTCCAAAGGACAAGGTCAGGTACCATAGGGACGGGGCTTTGACAAGGTGTCTGCCAGATCAGGGACATGTGATCTTATTTGAAGATTAGATCACGGCAGTAAGACACAAAAGGTGTACGAGAACGTTTGAAGCCGCGCTCGATCCGACGACAGCCAATTTACTCTCGGTGGTGTTTCTAAGAGCTTATTTGGGAAGCATTTACTGAGAGAACAGGCAAGTTGGTGGTTGGATTTACAACCTTTTGTCTTTTTGAAGCTGAATGAACGGAGGGTGAACTACCGCTTCTAGAAGCCAGCACAAAGAAGAATGTGAAACTTCGGCATGACACCAAGCTGCAAATGTGGAATTTGGAGACGAGCTATTTCAACATAAATGGAGTGCTTACGTAAAAAAAATGGGAAAACAAAAAAACGACCCCAGCTGGACCAAAGAGACTCCTGTCCGTCAAGTGAGTCACACTTCACATTGATCATGATACATGCACCACGTCATGCGTGTATCGTAACGTTCTGTCTGGCTTGCAGTGTACAAACAAAACATGAAATATGAGCTAACACGTTACAGATACTGTAATATGATTTTTCATGTTTTTTCACTGAGTACAAATTGGCGTGCTATCACAGTGTTGTGGATTACAAACTGAAACGCGTTTCTTGCTGACTTGTCTCTCGCCATATTTAGCTTTTAAGGCTAATACCGATTTATTACGACGCTAGAAAAATAGTCCCTCTGTGTTTGTTCTTACAATAACAATGTTGCTGCAGTTTGGTTATTGTACAGTTTACAGAACGTAACTGAAGTATTGTTGACAGTTTTTGAATGCATTTTTCAAATGATTAGTAATGAATAATAATAATAGATTTTATTTGTAAAAATCACTTTACATTGAGTAAACAACCTCAAAGTGCTACAGTGTATTAAAAAAAATTAAAATAAAAAGATAATAAAAAATAAATAAAAATAAACACTAGAACAGCCAAATAGCTAGAACTAGCATGCATATATCTAAAAATGTCATGATCCTTGGTCCGGATCATGTTTTTGTGTTTTCTGTTAGTTTTGGACTCCTTTAGTTCCTGTTTGTGCACCTCCTGAGTTTGTTTTGGTTGCCATGGTTGCTCATTATGTTCACCTGTCTTTGACAGGTGAACATAATTGTTGTTAAGTGTTCGGCCGTTCACCAGCACTAATCAGAGGCATTATTTAAGCCTGCCTTTGCCGGTCAGTCGGCTGGCTTCTTTATTTGCTACAAGCACCTGTTACGTGAGTTTTGCCTTGTCTGTAGTTGTTTGCTTCATGCCTCGCTACATAAGTCTTGTTTGTTCATGCTACAGTTAGTAAGTTTTTCTCGTCCATAGTTAATGCTAAATGTTAGTTTAGCATCCAGTGCGATCTGCACTTTTTTCCTTTTGCTTGTTTTCTGTTTTTTGGTACTTTGCGTTATTTTTTTAGAATAAATCATGTTTTTACCTGTACGCTTTGTCCGGAGTAGTCCGCCTGCATTCCTCGGAGAACGACCCCGCATAAAGATGCGACCCAAACGTGACAAAAAAAAGGCTTTTTTAAAAAGAAGGGCTTTTAAGCCTTTTTTAAAAGCATCCACAGTCTGTGGTGCCCTCAGGTGGTCAGGGAGAGCGTTCATCAGACTGGGAGCGGCGGAGCAGAAAGCCCGGTCTCCCATAGTTCGTAGCTTTGTCCTCGGAGGTCGGAGGAGGTTAGCCTGTCCGGAGCGGAGGTGTCGAGTGGAGGATGTGGGGGTGAGTAGTTCTTTGAGGTAGAGGGGGGCATTTCCATGGAGGCACTGGTGGGTTAGTAGGGAGACTTTGTATTCCATCCTGAGTGGAACAGGAAGCCAGTGAAGGGATTTGAGAATTGGTGTGATATGGTCATATTTCCGCACTCTCATCAGATACGGATTAGCATGAGCATTGCTAGCTACCAAGAACGAGCCACTTTTTACATGAAAAAAACAAAACCGCCAAGTCTCCTATAAGGATTGTGAACGATAGGCAAAACTCCAAAGAAAGTGCAGTTTCCTACTACATTCTGCATTCCCCAGATAAAATGTGTGCTGTTATAGCGATATTATAAAACCGATCGCCGTCATGATCCACCTTCAACACCTTGGCCAGGGGTCTGGGACATAGATTGGGGTTTTATACCCGGGTTCCTCGACGTAAGGGCAATGAGAAGCAGTCTGATGATTAAGTGGTCATCTGAAGCCATAAATGTTAATTAACAGCCTTGGCTGCCGGACATTCATTTATCTGCAAGGGAGGGCTCGTAAAAAAGGAGGGTATGTACGTATGTGTATATGTATATGAGGAACTATAATGTGTGTGTGTTGGCATCATATGTGAACCTCCACAACGCTCCAAGGACATGCAGAAATGAAAGCGTCCCAAAGGCTCCATCCACTGTCCTTGGCTAATCCGAGCCGTCAGCACAATAACCAGCAGCACGACAACATAATGAAGCTCTACGGCCACAAAGTCACACCGTGACCCCCTAATTGTGATGCCACCACAATGACGCCATTCCAACATATGGACGCAGGGCTGATATCGCAATACGACTGCAAACGTATGCCGAGTCCCTTCCTGCTCCGTCACTGATATGAATATACAGTCCTGGTCAAAAGTGTACATACACTTGTAAAGAACATCATGTGACCAAAAAGTATGTGCTCCAATCACTCTATCACAAATAAATAAGAGTTGTAAGATTACACAGCTGTGAGTGTTTGTCTGATCACCTGTCGCTCTGTTAAAGGCGGCAGTCGGGAAGGAGAGGAGGTTTGTTGATGGCGGAGAACGAGCGAGAGAAACTTTAAACATGGCTGAAAAGCACAACTTATTGCAAAATAAATCATCGTTCGCAAAGACGAACACGGCTGTCATGTCCGTCATTGGTGGTCCAGAGAACCTGGAGGAGCAAGAGCCCCATACATACATATAATATAGTTCAAGTGAAATTAGTAAAAACTAGTTACTGAACAAATCAAAGTCTCACCAGTTCCCCAGTACTGGAGTCATTTTTTCACTGAATACTTACTCTGACTCAAGTCATTATTTCGATGACTACGTTTTACTTCTACCTGAATCCTATTAAAGTTAAAGTTAAAGTACCAATGATTGTCACACACACACTAGTTTGGTGATTTAACCCCCAATTCCAACCCTTGAAGAGGTAATGGCTCCCATTTGTATAGTCTTTGGTATGACTTGGCCGGGGTTTGAACTCACAACCTACCCATCTCAGGGCGGACACTCTAACCACTAGGCCACTGAGTAGGTATTACTCCACACTTGTACTCTTTTTTTGAGTACAATTCATGCCTAGCCAACCCCCTGTGCAAACCAGACGGAATAGGAAGCATGTACCATAACACCAACTGTGGATTCTCAGTAAGATATACTTCTATTTGATGTTATCTTCTTGAGCCTGGGAAATCCTGGTGTGTAGACAACTGAGAACGTCATTTCAGGGTCATTGAATATCAATGCTGTCAAGTCACAGCTCCAACTTCTCAGTTTTGGTTTCTCCACCCTTGTAACCTCCGTGCCTGATCTGTCAAACTTCGCAACCGTCCTACGGCTCCTCCTCGCTTCTCCTCTTATCTATCTAAAAACGTGATGTTGGACACCCCCATTTCAGGCGGGTGTAGCGATCGGACCATAAAGATGTTTTACAGCTAACCCCCCCCCTGCTCCGCACCCTGCCTTGTCCAAACAGATAGGAGAAAAGCCCCCGTGTCAGAGTCACGGTTCAGTGCTTTCTAATTATGTGTTCCCTGTAGGAGCTTGGTCAGAATATTTCATAGAGACCCTTGAGAGAGATAACAGAAAGGATTGAAGGGGGGTAGTGACGAAATACTGGAAGAGATAGCAAAAGCGACACATTGGAAGAATCGGGACGTAGATGCCCAGATCCCGTGAGCATTGAGTTTGTTTACTGTAGCATTGTGCTGGAGTCGTACCATTGTGTCACACTCTGTCCCTCGGGATTGGTTCTTTCACAGTGACAACCCCAGCCCACAATTTCCTTCAATCACACAGTGAAAGGTTAAAAAAGACTTGGCCTCTGGGTAATATTGCAATAATTAGGGGAGCTTCTTGGCCATGCAAATACAGTTAAATGTGCCCGACATAGAGCAGAGCCCCTTAGGTGGATGGCGGTGCCTCTTCTCCGGTCCTCAAACGACCGGTGTCATTAATGTGTGTGCGGCTGCCAGCTGTAATATTTCCTGTGGTCATTAGACCATCTGGCGGCTTGTCATCTCGCAGCCTCTTGGTGTCTGCTCTTGTTGCTGCAATGTTGTCCTTTTTTTTTTAGCCACGTTGATGAAATACATGGGTGAAAGTCCTCAAAGATCATATACAGTAGCTCAGTGTTTTTCAACCTTTTTTTGAGCCAAGGCACAATTTTTTCATTGAAAAAATCTGGAGGCACACCACCAGCAGAAATCATTAAAAAATGAAACTCAGCAGCCGATATTGACAGTGAAAAGTCGTTGTCGCAATTGTTGGGTATGACTTTAAACCATAACCAACCATGCATCAATATAGCTCTTGACTAAAAGTGCTGTCACCTCTTTTTGGCATTTTCCTGTGTGTAGTGTTTTAGTTCTTGTCTTGCGCTCCAATTTTGGTGACTTTTCCTGTTTTGTTGGTATTTTCCTGTAGCAGTTTCATGTCATCCTTGGGCGCTATTCCCCGCATCTGCTTTGTTTTAGCAATCAAGAATATTTAAGTTGTTGCTATCCTTCCTTGCGGGGACATTGTTGATTGTCATGTCATGTTCGGATGCACTTTGTGGACGCCGTCTTTGCTCGACACGCTGTAAGTCTTTGCTGTCGTCCAGCATTCTGTTTTTGTTTACTTTGCAGCCAGTTCAGTTTTAGTTTTGTTCCTTAAGCTTCAATGCCTTTTCTCAGGGGCACTCACCTTTTGTTTATTTTTGGTTTTAGCATTAGACACCTTTTCACCTGCATGCTGCCTCGCACTGTCATCTGCATATTGTGATCACGACAAACAATGTTCCGACATCTACAAAGCAATTATCTACCTGCTGCCACCTACTGATATTGAAGAGTATAACATTGTTACGCTGCCGAGCTCTAGACAGCACCGACACTCAACAACGGCACATTATTTGCAGACTATAATTACTTGTTTGCAAAAAATATTTTTACCCCAAATAGGTGAAATTACATAATCTCCCACGGCACACCAGACTGTATCTCAGTCACAGTGGTTGGAAAACACTGCAGTAGCTGATAGCAGTGGTCCCCAACCACCGGTCTAGGGACCGGTATGATCTATAAATCCGCTACACCTCCCTGATACCGAAGTACATGTCAAACTACTTCCTTAACGTTAATGACTGCCATAACCACAACACCAGGGGGAGCTCCACTAACCACATTAAACCCAGATTCAAAGGTCTTAACTCATTCTCCTTCTATGCCACATCAAATGGAATGCACTCCCAACAGGTGTAAAAGAAAGGGCATCTCTATCCTCCTTCAAAACCGCACTAAAAGAACACCTCCAGGCAACTACAACCCTTGACTAACACCCTCCCCCTTCCACCTCCCACCTCCCCGGATTGTAGATAACCAAATGTAAATAATCAAATGTATTTCTAATGTATATACTTGTTTTTATCCTATCTGAACTCACTATGTCCACTACTCGCTGTACATATCCTACCAAGTCAGACCTACACTGTTTCAATGTCCATTTCTCTGATGATGCAATTGTTGATGACTGAAGTGCTGATATCAACCAAACCCTCCACATCCCACCCCTGGATTGTAAATAATGTCAATAATTCAATGTATATACTCTGATGATTAACTTGTGTGATGACTGTATTATGATGATAGTATATATTTGTACCATTAATTGATTTACGTGGATCCCGACTTAAACAAGTTGAAAAACGTATTGGGGTGTTACCATTTAGTGGTCAATTGTACGGAATATGTACTGTACCGTGCAATCTACTAATAAAAGTTTCAATCAATCAATCAAAACCGGTCCATGACGCATTTGCTACAGAAACATTTTCTCCAACATTACTTTGGCCTGTGCCACTAAACACACCATTGACTTGTTAATAGATGTATAGTACAACTCCTGAGAGGAAGTGGCCATTTTTTATAGTACATTAATGCACATTAATGAACATATAAAATGTTAATATGCCAGATTGTAGCCAAAGGCTAATTTCCACCTGCAGGGTCCTTGTACATATCCAATCCACTTTATTAGTATAGCACATTTAAACAACAGAAATGTTTCCAAAGTGCTGCACAACCATATTAAAAACAATATTCAAATATTATCCTTAGCTCCACCAATGACTGAATAAAAACAAAAAATAAATAAATATAAAAACAGTATAAAAAATAAATATGATTTTAAAGGGTAAAACCAATTAAAATATTAAATAGAAATCAAAATTTTAAAAACACAGAGGACCATAGCAGGGGTTCTTAATCTGTGCGACCTCAGGACCCAACTTTTCCACTACACAAGGACCCAGAGACCATTCCAATATTAACACTGAAATTAGTAATCTCACTCTTGATTTTGGTCTTATTCAATAAAATTAAATATCTACCCTACTTACAGTTTAATACCTTGTAAAATGGTACAAAATCATGTGTTAACCACAGTGGTTAAATTATTAATTTAACAAATAAACCTTAGGCTTAGGTCAGGCTGATTAGAAAAAAATACATGTACACAATATTTATTATGTTGTGCAAAAATAAATGCAATAAATTAGTAATAAACATGTATCTTAACTAAAATGTCAATAAAATTAAAGGCCTACTGAAATGAATTTTTTTTCATTTAAACGGGGATAGCAGATCCATTCTATGTGTCATACTTGATCATTTCGCGATATTGCCATATTTTTGCTGAAAGGATTTAGTAGAGAACATCGACGATAAAGTTGCAACTTTTGGTCGCTGATAAAAAACAGCCTTGCCTGTAGCGGAAGTAGCGTGACATCACAGGTTGAAAGGCTCCTCACATTTCCCCATTGTTTACACCAGCAGCGAGAGCGATTCGGACCGAGAAAGCGACGATTAACCCATTAATTTGAGCCAGGATGAAAGATTTGTGGATGAGGAACGTTAGAGTGAAGGACTAGAGTGCAGTGCAGGACATATCTTTTTTCGCTCTGACCGTAACTTAGGTACAAGCTGGCTCATTGGATTCCACACTTTCTCCTTTTTCTATTGTGGATCACGGATTTGTATTTTAAACCACCTCGCATACTATATCCTCTTGAAAATGAGAGTCGAGAACGCGAAATGGACATTCAGTGCCTTTTATCTCCACGACAATACATCGGCAAAATACTTTAGCTACGGAGCTAACGTGATAGCATCGGGCTTAACTGCAGATAGAAATAAAATAAATAAACCCCTGACTGGAAGGATAGACAGAAGATCAACAATACTATTAAACCATGGACATGTAACTACACGGTTAATGCTTTCCAGCCTGGCGAAGCTTAACAATGCTGTTGCTAACGACGCCATTGAAGCTAACTTAGCAACCGGACCTCACAGAGCTATGCTAAAACATTAGCTATCCACCTACGCCAGCCAGCCCTCATCTGCTCATCAACACCCGTGCTCACCTGCGTTCCAGCGATCGACGGAGCGACGAAGGACTTCACCCGATCACAGAGACGGAGGAAGTTAAGGTGAGTTCGGCGGCTAGCGCGTCTGCTATCCAAGTCAAAGTCCTCCTTGTTGTGTTGCTACAGCCAGCTGCTAATACACCGATCCCACCTACAACTTTCTTCTTTGCAGTCTTCATTGTTCATTAAACAAATTGCAAAAGATTCACCAACACAGATGTCCAGAATACTGTGGAATTTTGAGATAAAAACAGAGTTTTTTGTATATGATTCAATGTGTCCGACTACTTCCCGTTTCAACGATTGACGTCACGCGCATACGTCATCATACATAGACGTTTTCAACCGGAAGTTTAGCGGAAAATTTAAAATGTCACTTTATAAGTTAACCCGGCCGTATTGGCATGTGTTGCAATGTTAAGATTTCATCATTGATATATAACCTATCAGACTGCGTGGTCGCTAGTAGTGGCTTTCAGTAGGCCTTTAAACGTGTGGACAATGCTGAAGAAACAAGTCCATGTCAGAAAAGCAACACATTTAGCTGAACTGCACCAATTTTGTGAAGAGGAGTGGTCCAAAATTCAAGCAGAAGCTTGTGGATGGCTACCAAAAAGCGCCTTATTGCAGGTAAACTTGCCAAGGGACATGTAAGCAAATATTAACATTGCTGTATGTATACTTTTGACCCTCACACTCATAATAAATTCATAAAAGAAGCAAACTTCATGAATGTTTTTTTGTGACCAACAAGTATGTGCTCCGATCACTACATCACAAAAAAATAAGAGTTGTAGAAATTATCGTAAACTAAAGACAGCCATGACTTTATGTTCTTTACAAGTGTATGTACACTTTTGACCATGACTGTATTTTTGCACAATACCTGTATTAACACTTGTTCCATTCCACAAAATAGTACCTCAAGTTACTAATTGAACTTTAAAAAACTTCAAGGGTTATTTATTGTCAAATGTTCCATACACACTAAATTATTCAATATATTCTGAGTGACATGAATAGAATGAATAGTTCCATTAAAAAGCCCTTATTCGACAGAATGAAGTAATGTTATAAAAGTCAATCGTCGTCATATTGCCTTGAACCCCCTCTTGTCTTGTGGAGCACATTTTTTTATGTATTTTTTTTTTTCAAAATAGAGGAGATGGCATATTTCAAGCGGCGTGAGCTCATTAATAATGTATGCAGAACACGGTGGTAATGATGTCAAAGAACCACAGACGGTGGTGGTGGCCGCCATGGTGACACATGTGCAACTGACACACAACATTTTGTGGGGGGGGGGGAAGAGCCAGCGTTCATGGGAGGAACGCTCGGCTGCAAAAAGAAGGAATTGTCGGAGCTGATTTGATCGGCCATGATTGATGTACACCCACTCCTCATGTAAATAATTAACCTTTTCTTGCGTCTCACGTGTCGGATTGAGGTTTTTTTTGTGTGTTTTTTTTTTGTCTCCTGAGGAAGGTTGCAAGGAGCTGAAGATTATGAAAATGAAATGCAGCACACTCTGCGTCCCTGTCCGGCCCGCGTGAGGCCAATCATAAATTACAAAATACATTTAAAAAAGTATCTATGTCGAGTGTGCAATACAACGGTGCTTTTGTTTTGAAAAGCGTTATTTGAATTACTTCCGTGTGGACGTATTCGCGTGAGTGAATGTGAACGGCGGCAATCACAAATTACAAAATAAATTACAAAAAAACATCTAAGTCGTGCGTGGCTTTTATTTTGAAAAGTGTTACTTATGGGCGTATGTCCGTGTGTAACCTGTGAGTGAAGGTGCACAGCGATAAGTGATGCCCGGTTACCCCCGAGACGCTAAAAAGAGAAAAGTTGATGAGGAATGGCGTGTTTTCAACAAGACACAGACTGCCAAGTATTTCTTTCCATAAATTAAAGGTAAAGCCATGTGTTTAATTTGTGGTACACAGGTTGCTGTGTTTAAAGAATATCATTTGAATCACCACTACACCACGAAGAACGAGGAAAAATACCGGAATCTGTCTGATGAACCACACGCAAGGGAGGCTGATGCGTCGATGGTAAAACTGCAAACCCCACAAGGACTTTTTGCCATATTTCACACCCCCAGAGATGCAGCCGTCAGGACAAGTTTCGTCATTTCTCACAAAATCGCCAGAAAAAGTAAGGCGTTTTCTGACGGAGAGTTTATTAAGGAGTGCTTATTGGACTCCGTTGCGCTGATATGCCCGGAAAAGAGGGGCGCATTTGAGAACGTGTTACTCTCCCGACGCACTGTAACAAGGCGGGTTGAGACCATCGCTGGAAACTTGGAGCTTCAGCTGAAGAATGACTTTGACTGTTTTTCGCTGGCTTTGGATGAGAGCTGCGATGTACGTGACACCGCCCAGCTGCTCATCTTCTTACGTGGGATAACTGCAGACTTTCAAATCACGGAGGAGCTGGCAGCCATGCAGTCAATTAAAGAGACAACCACAGGTAATGACTTGTTCACATAGGTAAATGCGTGTTTGGACATATTAGGACTGAAATGGGACAAGCTGGCAGGTGTGACGACAGATGGTTGTCCAAATCTGACGGACTTTTAAAGAGGATGCAGGATAAAGTGACAGAAATTGACATTTTTGCATTGTATTATACATCAGGAAGTGTTGCGTAAGACAGTGTTAAAAATAAAACCATCAAAAGCAATCTGCTTTTGTATAAAGTTAAGTTAGGTTAAATGAAATTATTATTATCATTATTATTATTATTATTATTATTTTATTTTTTTATTTTTTTATCTTACAGTATATCAAAAATAATTTGAGAAAAATTAATTGCCCACCCCTGTTCTAGAACCATGTTTACATATTGCTGACATGCTGCGTTTAAAAGTCTACGGCTACTTCTTTTGCAAAAGTGGAATTGTCTACCATAACAATCTCGTTTGTGCTCAAACGTTATTCTCACATATCCGAAAACACCTCAAGGTTCAAAGTCAGCGGAATGCGTCGTGTTTTTAAAGCAATGCGTGTACAGTATTGTGAGGATTGTATTTCCATGTGGGAGTGTCGGAGCCCCGGGAGAATTCCCTGTCTTGAACATAAAGCATTTGCACATTAAAAATAACTGGAAGTCATGTTCAGCCCTGAGGACTCAGCGGAAAATGTGAGATTTATTCCAATAATATTCATAATCCTCTCATAGTGAGTTTATGTTATGTTTAATCATCACTAACATGCAGCAGCTTCTATAATAGATTTTACTCTAGGGTGCTCTTTTATTTTGGATGTTTTTTTAAACTTTATAGAAACAATGGTGCTGATTCAACGTTGGGGGTGACTTATATTTAATTTATTTTAGTTACAAGTCGCTGTAATATTGCTGAGCTAATGAGGTACAGTCGTGGTCAAAAGTGTACATACACTTGTAAAGAACATCATGTCATGGCTGTCTTGAGTTTCCAATCATTTCTACAACTCTTATTTTTTTGTGATGTAGAGATTGGAGCACATACTTGTTGCTCACAAAAAACATTCATGAAGTTTGCTTCTTTTATGAATGTATCCAATCCAATCCAATCCACTTTATTTATAGAGCACATTTAAACAACAAAAATGTTTTCAAAGTGCTCCACAACAATATTAAAAATAATATTAAAAACAATATTAAAAACAATATTGAAATAGTATCTTTAGCTCCACCAATGACTGAATAAAAACAAAAAATAAATAAATATAAAACCAATATAAAAACAATATAAAAATAAATATGATTAAAAATGATATTTATTATGTGTCTACTGAAAATGTGAGCAAATGTGCTGGGTCAAAAGTATACATTGTCATGTCTTGTGATCATGTTTTGTTTAGTTATGTTCTGTTTAGTTAAAACTCCATAGTTCCTGTTTTTTCACTCCCTTGTTTTGTCACCATGGCGACCCATTGGTTTTCACCTGTCCTCATGAGACTCACGCACCTGTTGTCAATCATGACATAACTATTTAAGCCTGTAGTCGGACATGGAGACATTACCCCTGTCACTCTGTTTATGCTCATTCCATGCCATACACTGCAAAAAGTGAAATCTAAGTAAGATGAAATATGTCAAATAAGGGTGATATTTGCTTATTTTCTGTCTGATAAGATCATTCTTCTCACTCAGCAGATTTTATGTTAGAGTGTTTTACTTGTTTTAAGTGTCCTAAATGATCTCAGTAAGATATTACAGCTTGTTGCTGAGATTTGATGAGCTATATTGAGTAAAACATGCTTGGAACTAGAATATCAAGTGTTGCAAAGCTGTGTCATCAACACTCACAAGTAGAAAACTGCTTTTCTAAAGTCATCATTTCTTATTTCAAGCATGAAATTAAAAAAAAAACATGAATTTGACACAATTGTGTCTCATAATTAAACTGACAGTTAATATTTAAACATTTAACATGTGACATTTCAAACTATTTTGAACAGAAATAGTTCATGCACATTCAGATAAATTCTTCAAAATCACAATAAAAATAAATTGGCCGGTGGCCAGGCTGTAAATGTATATATACTGTATATATATATATATATATATATATATATATATATATATATATATATATATATATATATATATATATATATATATATATATATATATATATATATATATATATATGTATATGTATGTGTGTATATATATATATATATATATATATATATATATATATGTATATGTATATATATATATATATATATATATATATATATATATATATATATATATATATATATATATATATATATATATATATATATATATATATATATATATATATATATACTACCTTTCAAAAGTTTGGGGTCACCCAAACAATTTTGTGGAATAGCCTTCATTTCTAAGAACAAGAATAGACTATCGAGTTTCAGATGAAAGTTCTCTTTTTCTGGCCATTTTGAGCATTTAATTGACCCCACAAATGTGATGCTCCAGAAACTCAATCTGCTCAAAGGAAAGTCAGTTTTGTAGCTTCTGTAATGAGCTAAAGTGTTTTCAGATGTGTGAACATGATTGCGCAAGGGTTTTCTAATCATCAATTAGCCTTCCGAGCCAATGAGCAAACACATTGTACCATTAGAACACTGGAGTGATAGTTGCTGGAAATGGGCCTCTATACACCTATGTAGATATTGCACCAAAAAGCAGACATTTGCAGCTAGAATAGTCATTTACCACATTAGCAATGTATAGAGTGTATTTCTTTCAAGTTAAGACTAGTTAAAAGTTATCTTCATTGAAAAGTACAGTGCTTTTCCTTCAAAAATAAGGACATTTACATGTGACCCCAAACTTTTGAACGGTAGTGTATATATATATATATATATATATATATATATATATATATATATATATATATATATATATATATATATATATATATATATATATACATACTATATTCCTTGCTCACTAATTGACTGAAAGAGCACGCACTTGGCGCGTTGATGTCATGTTATCGAAGGGAAAATGTATTTTTAGACAATAAGATTTGCCTGAGCGTTGCCTTTTTGCCTTTCCATTAAGAACAATAAACTAGTTTTTAGTATAAGTTTGCTGGTTTCAAGAAATGTAATGTGGAGCGCATATCATTATGTCAAGATAATGGCACTAGCATTTACTTCATTTAAGAATATTTTTCAACATATTGAGAAAAAAGGTCTCATTTTTGTTTTTGCTATCAAGAAAAGTGCACTTGTTATTAGTGAAAATATACTTATTTTAAAAGGTATTTTTGGGTTCATTGAGGTTAGCTAATTTGACTTGTTTTGGAAAGTCTTGACAAGCCAAATTTTCTTGTTCTATTGGCAGATCATTTTGCTTAGTTCAAATAAAATACCCCTCATTTTTGTATTGTTTTTCTTTGTTTTTGAACACTGACTTTTTGCAGTGTAGTTCCATGCTTGACCAAGTAAGTTTGTGTATATCCGTGTCACAGTAAGTGTTTATTTGTTTCATGCCCATAGTTTACGTCTTAGTGTTAGTTTTGCTCCTTAGCCAAGTTTGTGTCTCCGCCTTGTGTGCGCCTTTTGTTTGCACCTTTTGATAGTCGAATTAAATCATGTATTTACCTTCACGCCATGTCCAATCCAGTTCTTTTGCATCTCGGGAAAACAATCCATGCAGGAAACTGCGCCATAGTCCCAAGTCCTGACAGAATGTCGCCAGCTTGACTACAGGCTTGAATAGTTATGTCATGATTGACAACAGGTGCGTGAGTCTCATGAGGACGGGTGAAAACTAATGGGTCGCCATGGTGACAAAACTTTGGCAAGTTTCACTGCAATAAGGCGCTTTTGGTAGCCATCCACAAGCTTCTGCTTGAATTTTTGACCACAAAATTGGTGCAGTTCAGCTAAATGTGTTGCTTTTCTGACATGGACTTGTTTCTTTAAGTCACGATGGCAGTCCAGTAGGAAGCACTAAAAGTTTACAATGAGCACAACCGCGTAAGGCTATGTCTACACTAAGCCGGATAACCCCTTAAACGAATAATTACTTAGCCTAAGCCTCGTGTCAGCCACACTAAACCAGCGTTTAAGGTCCCCCTCTTCGGACAATTTATTTACAATGGTAAGTCAGCCGTGTATTTCTTGACTCTCTGTCTCTTAGCTTTGTATGGACTCATTGATCGTTTACAAACTGAGTTCGGAGAGGAAGTGACGCCAGAAAGACCACGACCCAAACAGGAAGTGACGTCACAGCCAGCTTCATAATAAAGCGGTTTCGTAACTCGGAGCTAACCACTAGAAATATGGAGGAGAGTCATCCAGACATGCCCGTGTTTCTCCTTCCTCTACATGTACAGACGCTTGTGGAAATCACACATGAATACCTTAAGAGAAAGCCATCGCAGCTATTTGGGATACAACACTTCTCAGACGGAAAGAGAACTTTCCAATGTCCAGGTCAGCTGTGATTCTACTTAGCGGAAAACTTTGTTAATTTGTTGAAGGAGAGACAACGAGAATGCGGGCTCCCGTGGATGTGATAAAAAAGGTAGCGTGTGCTTTGTATTACCTGGCTTCGATGGAAGACTACGGAAAATGGCGAATGCATTTGGACTGGCAAAGCAGACTGTATCAGTTATTGTCCGCCATGTATGTCGCCGACTCAACGTCTAGGTCCAGAACAGACCTGGGCAAATTAAGGCCCGGGGGCCACATGCGGCCCGTTAAGCTTTTCAATCTGGCCCGCCGGACATTCCCAAATATGTTTTTTAGATCTTTAAGATGGAAACTAGCTGTCATTATGATGTGCACTCATGTTTTCCAATGACCGGAAGTCTTCAACTATACAAAGTCTTTCAATGATTGGAATCTGCGCTTATGGATGATATACCAGTTACTTTTGTAATCTAATTAGTTACTATGGTCATCTAATTAGTTACTATGGTCATCTACGTCACAGCAGCTCGGACAAGGCACCAAGCAGGGTGGGCGGAAAGCGTTTCCACAGACGTGGAAGGAGATTTTCACAACAAAGTTCTAAAGCTTAATGATGTATCAGATATATCAGATTGTAGGTGGGTTTATTTTGTACCCTTCGCGTTCATATTTCACTGTTTGTTGCATTTTTGTTGCGTTTCACTTGATTGTAAAATATGTCGATCGAAAGGGGGTGTGACATTCATATTTTGTCAATATTCAGTGTTTTATTGTTAATAGAAAAATGTAAAATTCCATTACGTTTTTTAAGGCGGTCTGTCATCACGTTTTTAGCATTCAATCAGGCATTATTGTGAGGTTTTGTATTAGTGTTCCTAAAAATAGATATACCGGCACCCAGACACTATTTTTTCTCTAAATGTGGCCCCCGAGTCAAAATAATTGCCTAGGCCTGGTCCAGAGTATATAAAGTCACCAAAAAGGAATGGACAATGAAGGTGAAGGCAAAAGAGTGAGGAGTGTCCTGGCCAGATATCTAGATCCCTACTTTGATTGTTGTAAAATGTTCTTTATCATATTGTTTACGTGTCTAATAAAGATGTAATTAATTAGTGATGTCTCAGGTGTGATTCACTACGATAGGGCCCCACAGCACACTGGATTCCAGGTAATTGGAATACCACAACACTGGATATTGTTCAGTAGAAGCATTTAAGTCCCATCTTAAAACTCATTTGTATAATCTAGCCTTTAAATAGACCCCCCCTTTTTTAGACCAGTTGATCTGCCGTTTCTTTTCTTCTCTCCTCTTCTCCCCTGTCCCTTGCGAGGGGGAGTTGCATAGGTCCGGTGGCCATGGATGAAGTGCTGGCTGTCCAGAGCCGGGACCCCGGGTGGACCACTAGCCTGTGCATCGGTTGGGGACATCTCTGCGCTGCTGACCCGTCTCCGCTCGGGATGGTTTCCTGTTGGCCCCGCTGTGGACTGGACTCCCGCTGATGTGTTGGATCCACTGTGGACTGGACTTTCACAATGTTATGTCAGACCCACTCGACATCCATTGCTTTCGGTCTCCCCTAGAGGGGGGGGGGGTTACCCACATATGCGGTCCTCTCCAAGGTTTCTCATAGTCATTCACCGACGTCCCACTGGGGTGAGTTTTTCCTTGCCCGTATGTGGGCTCTGTACCGAGGATGTCGTTGTGGCTTGTACAGCCCTTTGAGACACTTGTGATTTAGGGCTATATAAATAAACATTGATTGATTGATTGAGATAAGTTACATTTAAGAAGTTGCACACAAAGCAACACTGGAGGTGACTATGACGTGTGCATTTTCCACGCGTGCGTACTAGGTCGCGTTGCGCCGGCGGATAGAGGGGGTGGAGGGGGTCTTAAACGGCTAGAGTGTGTGTGTGTGGACAAGGATAAGGTTAGGTGGGATTTACCCTAGATAACATTAGCCGGCTTAGTGTAGAAGGATCCTTTAGTGAAACGCAAGAGCGAATATTTGTTCAAGTTTTATGGACACACGCACTTGTGCACTGATGTCGGCGGGCTTCCCCACACTCTGAATGAGCACGTTCAAACACTCGCGCTCGGTACGCGGTTGACGGTCACATGACAGGGAGGAGCAAGAGGAAATGCTTTCCAGCTTGGCGAAGCATAACAATGCTGTTGCTAACGACGCCATTGAAGCTAACTTAGTAACGGGACCTCACAGAGCTATGCTAAAAACATTAGCTATCCACCTACGCCAGCCAGCCCTCATCTGCTCATCAACACCCGTGCTCACCTGCGTTCCAGCGATCGACGGCGCGACGAAGGACTTCACCCGATCATCCGTGCGGTCGGCGGCTAGCGTCGGATAGCGCGTCTGCTATCTAAGTCAAAGTCCTCCTGGTTGTGTTGCTGCAGCCAGCTGCTAATACACCGATCCCACCTACAGCTTTCTTCTTTGCAGTCTTCATTGTTCATTAAACAAATTGCAAAAGATTCACCAACGCAGATGTCCAGAATACTGTGGAATTATGAAATGAAAACAGAGCTTGTTGTATAGGATTCTCCGGGCTCCGAATACTTCCCTTGTCCTCGTGACGTCACGCGCATAAGTCAGCATAATAAAACGTTTTTAACCGGAAGTGTGGCGGGAAATTTAAAATGTCACTTTATAAGTTAACAAGACATATATATACTCTATTAGCCACAACACAACCAGGCTTATATTTAATATGCCACAAATTAATCCCGCATAGCTAGCTCCTAGCTTCTAGCTACTAACTACTAGCTCGAGCTAGTTATAGCAAGCGATCAAATGTTTGGAAGCGTACTCACGGTATCGCGTCTGCGTCTGTTAACGAAGTCAAAGTCCTCCTGGTAAGAGTCTCTGTTGTCCGAGTTCTTCGATCTTGACTGCATCTTTCGGGAATGTAAACAACGAAACACCGACTGTTTTGTGTTGCTGACTTCCCTCGCAAAATACTCCGCTTCGCACCGACTTTCTTCTTTGCTTGCTCAGCTTCTTTCTCCATAATGCAATGAACAAATTGCAACAGATTCACCAACACAGATGTCCAGAATGCATCCAGAATGAGATGAAAACAGAGCTATTTCGTATTGGCTTCAATGTGGAAGCCATACCTGTGTTCTACTGGCTACGTCACGCGCATACGTCATCCTCAGAGGCGTTTCGAACCGGAAGTTTAGCGGGAAATTTAAAATGTCACTTTATAAGTTAACCCGGCCGTATTGGCATGTGTTGCAATGTTAAGATGTCATCATTGATATATAAACTATCAGACTGCGTGGTCGCTAGTAGTGGCTTTCAGTAGGCCTTTAAAGACAACTAAATCTTGTTTAGGGCCACACAAATCCCTGCCTGCCTTGCACACAACCTTTATGTTTTGTAGCATAGTTAAACTACTTTGTGACATATTCATTCCTCATATTAAAAGGCTTACAACCATAGGAAGGATGACTCGCTTTTAAACTAACCTTGGAACTGAGGTCAGGTCACTTTATTCTCTCCTTAGGCAATATTCCCAGTGACAGAGTAGCACTGAGAAGACAATTCGAGGGTTCCTAACATAACTGAGCTAGTTAACAGCCACTCTCCAATTTCATAGTGTCCCGCATGAAAGAAGGACATTTGAGGCCAATCGTATGTTTAAAGTCCACAATTAAAACAAATTGCCTGTCGTAATGGACAAATCTGCCTACATGTAATAGGTCCCATATGTACTTTCTTTTAAACCCATCTGTCTGTTTAAGAGACACGCATTTCCATATAATGTACATTGACTAGGGCTGGACGATATGGCCTTTTATTAATATGTGGATATGTTTAGGCCATGTCACGATACACCATATATATGTGGATATGTTTAGTCCATGTCACGATACACCATATATATGTGGATATGTTTAGTCCATGTCACGATACACCATATATATGTGGATATGTTTAGTCCATGTCACGATACACCATATATATGTGGATATGTTTAGTCCATGTCACGATACACCATATATATGTGGATATGTTTAGTCCATGTCACGATACACCATATATATGTGGATATGTTTAGTCCATGTCACGATACACCATATATATGTGGATATGTTTAGTCCATGTCACGATACACCATATATATGTGGATATGTTTAGTCCATGTCACGATACACCATATATATGTGGATATGTTTAGTCCATGTCACGATACACCATATATATGTGGATATGTTTAGTCCATGTCACGATACACCATATATATGTGGATATGTTTAGTCCATGTCACGATACACCATATATATGTGGATATGTTTAGTCCATGTCAGGATACACCATATATATGTGGATATGTTTAGTCCATGTCACGATACACCATATATATGTGGATATGTTTAGTCCATGTCACGATACACCATATATATGTGGATATGTTTAGTCCATGTCACCATACACCATATATATGTGGATATGTTTAGTCCATGTCATGATACACCATATATATGTGGATATGTTTAGTCCATGTCACGATACACCATATATATGTGGATATGTTTAGTCCATGTCACGATACACCATATATATGTGGATATGTTTAGTCCATGTCACGATACACCATATATATGTGGATATGTTTAGTCCATGTCACGATACACCATATATATGTGGATATGTTTAGTCCATGTCACCATACACCATATATATGTGGATATGTTTAGTCCATGTCACGATACACCATATATATGTGGATATGTTTAGTCCATGTCACCATACACCATATATATGTGGATATGTTTAGTCCATGTCACGATACACCATATATATGTGGATATGTTTAGTCCATGTCACGATACACCATATATATGTGGATATGTTTAGTCCATGTCACGATACACCATATATATGTGGATATGTTTAGGCCATGTCACGATACACCATATATATGTGGATATGTTTAGTCCATGTCACGATACACCATATATATGTGGATATGTTTAGTCCATGTCACGATACACCATATATATGTGGATATGTTTAGTCCATGTCACGATACACCATATATATGTGGATATGTTTAGTCCATGTCACGATACACCATATATATGTGGATATGTTTAGGCCATGTCATGATACACCATATATATGTGGATATGTTTAGTCCATGTCACGATACACCATATATATGTGGATATGTTTAGTCCATGTCACCATACACCATATATATGTGGATATGTTTAGGCCATGTCATGATACACCATATATATGTGGATATGTTTAGGCCATGTCATGATACACCATATATATGTGGATATGTTTAGTCCATGTCACGATACACCATATATATGTGGATATGTTTAGTCCATGTCACGATACACCATATATATGTGGATATGTTTAGTCCATGTCACGATACACCATATATATGTGGATATGTTTAGGCCATGTCACGATACACCATATATATGTGGATATGTTTAGTCCATGTCACGATACACCATATATATGTGGATATGTTTAGTCCATGTCACGATACAACATATATATGTGGATATGTTTAGGCCATGTCACCATACACCATATATATGTGGATATGTTTAGTCCATGTCACGATACACCATATATATGTGGATATGTTTAGTCCATGTCACCATACACCATATATATGTGGATATGTTTAGTCCATGTCACGATACACCATATATATGTGGATATGTTTAGGCCATGTCACCATACACCATATATATGTGGATATGTTTAGTCCATGTCACGATACATGTGGATATGTTTAGTCCATGTCACGATACAACATATATATGTGGATATGTTTAGGCCATGTCACCATACACCATATATATGTGGATATGTTTAGTCCATGTCACGATACACCATATATATGTGGATATGTTTAGTCCATGTCACGATACACCATATATATGTGGATATGTTTAGTCCATGTCACGATACACCATATATATGTGGATATGTTTAGTCCATGTCACGATACACCATATATATGTGGATATGTTTAGTCCATGTCACGATACACCATATATATGTGGATATGTTTAGGCCATGTCACCATACACCATATATATGTGGATATGTTTAGTCCATGTCACGATACACCATATATATGTGGATATGTTTAGTCCATGTCACGATACAACATATATATGTGGATATGTTTAGGCCATGTCACCATACACCATATATATGTGGATATGTTTAGTCCATGTCACGATACACCATATATATGTGGATATGTTTAGTCCATGTCACGATACACCATATATATGTGGATATGTTTAGTCCATGTCACCATACACCATATATATGTGGATATGTTTAGGCCATGTCACGATACACCATATATATGTGGATATGTTTAGTCCATGTCACGATACACCATATATATGTGGATATGTTTAGTCCATGTCACCATACACCATATATATGTGGATATGTTTAGTCCATGTCACGATACACCATATATATGTGGATATGTTTAGTCCATGTCACGATACACCATATATATGTGGATATGTTTAGGCCATGTCACGATACACCATATATATGTGGATATGTTTAGTCCATGTCACGATACACCATATATATGTGGATATGTTTAGGCCATGTCACGATACACCATATATATGTGGATATGTTTAGTCCATGTCACCATACACCATATATATGTGGATATGTTTAGTCCATGTCACGATACACCATATATATGTGGATATGTTTAGTCCATGTCACCATACACCATATATATGTGGATATGTTTAGTCCACGTCACGATACACCATATATATGTGGATATGTTTAGTCCATGTCACGATACACCATATATATGTGGATATGTTTAGTCCATGTCACGATACACCATATATATGTGGATATGTTTAGTCCACGTCACGATACACCATATATATGTGGATATGTTTAGGCCATGTCACGATACACCATATATATGTGGATATGTTTAGTCCATGTCACGATACACCATATATATGTGGATATGTTTAGGCCATGTCATGATACACCATATATATGTGGATATGTTTAGTCCATGTCACGATACACCATATATATGTGGATATGTTTAGTCCATGTCACCATACACCATATATATGTGGATATGTTTAGTCCATGTCACGATACACCATATATATGTGGATATGTTTAGTCCATGTCACGATACACCATATATATGTGGATATGTTTAGTCCATGTCACGATACACCATATATATGTGGATATGTTTAGGCCATGTCACGATACACCATATATATGTGGATATGTTTAGTCCATGTCACGATACACCATATATATGTGGATATGTTTAGTCCATGTCACGATACAACATATATATGTGGATATGTTTAGGCCATGTCACCATACACCATATATATGTGGATATGTTTAGTCCATGTCACGATACACCATATATATGTGGATATGTTTAGTCCATGTCACCATACACCATATATATGTGGATATGTTTAGTCCATGTCACGATACACCATATATATGTGGATATGTTTAGGCCATGTCACCATACACCATATATATGTGGATATGTTTAGTCCATGTCACGATACACCATATATATGTGGATATGTTTAGTCCATGTCACGATACAACATATATATGTGGATATGTTTAGGCCACGTCACCATACACCATATATATGTGGATATGTTTAGTCCATGTCACGATACACCATATATATGTGGATATGTTTAGTCCATGTCACGATACACCATATATATGTGGATATGTTTAGTCCATGTCACCATACACCATATATATGTGGATATGTTTAGTCCATGTCACGATACACCATATATATGTGGATATGTTTAGTCCATGTCACGATACACCATATATATGTGGATATGTTTAGGCCATGTCACGATACACCATATAGATGTGGATATGTTTAGTCCATGTCACGATACACCATATATATGTGGATATGTTTAGGCCATGTCACGATACACCATATATATGTGGATATGTTTAGTCCATGTCACGATACACCATATATATGTGGATATGTTTAGTCCATGTCACGATACAACATATATATGTGGATATGTTTAGGCCATGTCACCATACACCATATATATGTGGATATGTTTAGTCCATGTCACGATACACCATATATATGTGGATATGTTTAGTCCATGTCACCATACACCATATATATGTGGATATGTTTAGTCCATGTCACGATACACCATATATATGTGGATATGTTTAGGCCATGTCACCATACACCATATATATGTGGATATGTTTAGTCCATGTCACGATACACCATATATATGTGGATATGTTTAGTCCATGTCACGATACAACATATATATGTGGATATGTTTAGGCCATGTCACCATACACCATATATATGTGGATATGTTTAGTCCATGTCACGATACACCATATATATGTGGATATGTTTAGTCCATGTCACGATACACCATATATATGTGGATATGTTTAGTCCATGTCATGATACACCATATATATGTGGATATGTTTAGTCCATGTCATGATACACCATATATATGTGGATATGTTTAGTCCATGTCACGATACACCATATATATGTGGATATGTTTAGTCCATGTCATGATACACCATATATATGTGGATATGTTTAGTCCATGTCACGATACACCATATATATGTGGATATGTTTAGTCCATGTCATGATACACCATATATATGTGGATATGTTTAGTCCATGTCACGATACACCATATATATGTGGATATGTTTAGTCCATGTCACGATACACCATATATATGTGGATATGTTTAGTCCATGTCACGATACACCATATATATGTGGATATGTTTAGTCCATGTCACGATACACCATATATATGTGGATATGTTTAGTCCATGTCACGATACACCATATATATGTGGATATGTTTAGTCCATGTCACGATACACCATATATATGTGGATATGTTTAGTCCATGTCACGATACACCATATATATGTGGATATGTTTAGTCCATGTCACCATACACCATATATATGTGGATATGTTTAGGCCATGTCACGATACACCATATATATGTGGATATGTTTAGTCCATGTCACGATACACCATATATATGTGGATATGTTTAGTCCATGTCACCATACACCATATATATGTGGATATGTTTAGTCCATGTCACGATACACCATATATATGTGGATATGTTTAGTCCATGTCACGATACACCATATATATGTGGATATGTTTAGGCCATGTCACGATACACCATATATATGTGGATATGTTTAGTCCATGTCACGATACACCATATATATGTGGATATGTTTAGGCCATGTCACGATACACCATATATATGTGGATATGTTTAGTCCATGTCACCATACACCATATATATGTGGATATGTTTAGTCCATGTCACGATACACCATATATATGTGGATATGTTTAGTCCATGTCACCATACACCATATATATGTGGATATGTTTAGTCCACGTCACGATACACCATATATATGTGGATATGTTTAGTCCATGTCACGATACACCATATATATGTGGATATGTTTAGTCCATGTCACGATACACCATATATATGTGGATATGTTTAGTCCACGTCACGATACACCATATATATGTGGATATGTTTAGGCCATGTCACGATACACCATATATATGTGGATATGTTTAGTCCATGTCACGATACACCATATATATGTGGATATGTTTAGTCCACGTCACGATACACCATATATATGTGGATATGTTTAGTCCATGTCACGATACACCATATATATGTGGATATGTTTAGTCCATGTCACCATACACCATATATATGTGGATATGTTTAGGCCATGTCACGATACACCATATATATGTGGATATGTTTAGTCCATGTCACGATACACCATATATATGTGGATATGTTTAGTCCATGTCACCATACACCATATATATGTGGATATGTTTAGTCCATGTCACGATACACCATATATATGTGGATATGTTTAGTCCATGTCACGATACACCATATATATGTGGATATGTTTAGGCCATGTCACGATACACCATATATATGTGGATATGTTTAGTCCATGTCACCATACACCATATATATGTGGATATGTTTAGTCCATGTCACGATACACCATATATATGTGGATATGTTTAGGCCATGTCACGATACACCATATATATGTGGATATTTTTAGTCCATGTCACGATACACCATATATATGTGGATATGTTTAGTCCATGTCACGATACACCATATATATGTGGATATGTTTAGTCCATGTCACGATACACCATATATATGTGGATATGTTTAGTCCATGTCATGATACACCATATATATGTGGATATGTTTAGTCCATGTCACGATACACCATATATATGTGGATATGTTTAGTCCATGTCACCATACACCATATATATGTGGATATGTTTAGTCCATGTCACGATACACCATATATATGTGGATATGTTTAGTCCATGTCACGATACACCATATATATGTGGATATGTTTAGTCCATGTCACGATACACCATATATATGTGGATATTCTGCCTTAGCCTTGAATGAACACTTGATGTATATAATCACAGCAGTATGATGATTCTATGTGTCTACATTAAATGTTCATACTGCATTAATATATGCTACTTTTAAAGTAGGTTCTATCGTCTATCATAGATATCATATATTGCGCAAGCCTAATTTGAGCCAATCAGGGACCTGGATTAGCGAATTAAAGACTGCAGGAAAATGTAGATGAAGAGATTTGTCTTTCATTGTGCATCAATATTCAGCACTGGTCCGTACATACGTGCACCTGACACATCTAAAAAAAGACTAGACATAAAAAAGACAAAAATATCTGTCTTTAAAGTCTATTTGAGTCTTGAAGCAATTGAAGCAAAATATAATTAACTGCTTGGCTGCAACCAGCAGAGGCGCTGTTTTCAACTGAGATAACAAGCTGGTTGTCTATATGACTACTTTAATTATTATCATTTGTGGGAGGTTGAACTTACTTAAACACTGGCATTAATACAGGAGTACAAAACATTCAAGCAGATTAAAAAAAACAGATTAAAAAGATTGTAAATAGCACGATGAATTGGTCATTTATCGATTTTTAGTACCCATTACATGTGGACACTTATCTTTACCTTTGGCACTCAGCATCAAGGGTTGGAATTGAGGGTTAAATCACCAACAATGATTCCCGAGCGCGGCCACCGCTGCTGCTCACTGCTCCCGTCACCTCCCTTGGAGTGACCATGGGGGTGGGTCAAATGCAGAGGATAATCTCACCACACCTTGTGTGTGTGTGTGTGTGTGACAATCATTGGGACTTTGACTTTGACTTTATCGTAAATGTGGGAATTGTGCGGGTATTTCTAGAATTTCGGAAAAAAACGGGAATTTTTCCAGTAAAAAAAAAATAAAAATGTTTGTCCTGATTAAGAGTAATGTTTTGATGGTAGAACGGTTGAAATGCGTTGAAAAATGTGGAAGGAGTAAGGTGGAAATAGGGCTTTGGAAAACCAGAAATACTGGAAAGTCCTGGAATTTTTTTTGAACTAGGAAAAATATAAGTTTGAATTTCCAGAATGGTGGAATGTGTTGAAGGTGGAATGGTTTTAGTAGGTTGAAAAATGTGGAAATGGTGGAAGTTTGAAAAATGACCAAATAATTTTGAATGGGGAAAATGCAAAAAAAAAAGGAATTCTGGAAAATCCTGGAATTTTTTTGGACCTGGAAAAAGACAAGTTTGAATTCCCAGAATGTTTGAATGTGTTGAAGGTGGAATGGTTTAAATAGGTTGAAACATGTGGAAATGGTTTAAGTTTGAAAAATGGCCAATTCATTTTGAATGGGGAAAATGCCTGGGAAAACCTGGAATTCTGGGAAAATCTGAGAATTTTTGGGAATTCGGCAAGGGAAAGCCTGCAATTCCTGAATAGGCTGAACAGTTTGAAGTTGGAACGGTTTGAATCGGGTGAAAAATGTGGAAGGTAGAAGAATATTTCTATTACATATAAGATGTCTGGGTCACACACAGCAGGCCTAGACAGGAGGAGGACAGAGTGTAGGTACACAAAACATCAGAGGGTCAAATTGTGCAAGAAAATGAGAGCAGACAGTGTTGGCAAACAATGTTGCAACCTTGTGTGGGACCCGCAGGTGCAGAAACACAAAAGAAGAATCCCTGTGGGTTGCAGAAACTGGCAGAGAAATTTTCCGTGCAACGTTCATGTTGTTGTTACTCAGCCAGTGTTTGTGGGTCTGATGGACCCGTTGCATTTTGTGCCTTTTAATATCTCACAATAAAACATTTTTATGTTAAAATGCTGAACAGATGTTTACCTTATTCCAATAAACACCTGTTCAATTTGGAATTTCCCAAAAATTGGGGAATTTCAGGAAAAGCGGAATTTTTTTAGAAAATGATAAAAAACTTGAATGGTTCGAATGAGTGGTGTTGGAATTTTTCAAATCGGTCAAGAAATGTTGAAGTAGTAACATGTTGAATTGAGAAATGGTATTACGGAATTCCTGGAATTTCAAGAAAACCGGGAATTTAGTTTTTTGTCCTGATTAAGAGGAATGGTTTGACGGTAGAACGGTTGAAGTGGGTTGAAAAATGTGGAAGAAGTAGTCGCCAGAAAAAAGGCTTTGGAAAACCAGGAATTCTGGAAAATCCTGGAACTTTTTGGAACTTGGAAAAAAAGTAGTTTAAATTACCAGGATGGTGGAATGTGTTGAAGGAGGAATGGTTTGAATCGGTTGAAAAATGTGGAAAAGGTATTAGCTTGAAAAATGGCCAATTCATTTTGAATGGGAAAAACCTGGAACTCTGGGAAATCTGGGAATTTTTGGAATCTGTCAAGGGAAAGTCCACAAATAGGCTGAACAGTTTGAAGTTGGAACGCTTTGAATCAGATGACAAATGTGGGTGTTGTTGAACTTTTAAGAATGTGCCATTGATTTCAATTGGAATTTCCCCAAAATTTGGGAATTTTGGGAAAAGCGGGAATTTTTTTGGAAAATTATAAAAAACTTGAATGGTCTGAATGAGTTGAAATAGTTGGTGATGGAATGTTTCAAATCGGTCAAGAAATGTTGAAGTAGTAACATGTTGAATTGAGAAATGGTATTACGGAATTCCTGGAATTTCGAGAAAACCGGGAATTTAGTTTTTTGTCCTGATTAAGAGGAATGGTTTGACGGTAGAACGGTTGAAGTGGATTGAAAAATGTGGAAGGAGTAGTCGCCAGAAAAAAGGGTGGAAATAGGGCTTTGGAAAACCAGGAATTCTGGAAAATCCTGGAATTTTTTGGAACTTGGAAAAAAAGTAGTTTAAATTACCAGGATGGTGGAATGTGTTGAAGGTGGAATGGTTTGAATCGGTTGAAAAATGTGGAAACGGTATAAGCTTGAAAAATGGCCAATTCATTTTGAATGGGAAAAACCTGGAAATCTGGGAATTTTTGGAATTTGTCAAGGGAAAGCCCACGATTCCCGAATAAGCTGAACAGTTTGAAGTTGGAACGCTTTGAATCAAATGAAAAATGTGGGTGTTGTTGAACTTTTAAGAATGTGCCATTTCCCCAAAATTTGGGTATTTTGGGAAAAGCGGGAATTTTTGGGGAAAATTATAACAAACTTGAATGGTCTGAATGAGTTGAAATAGTTGGTGATGGAATGTTTCAAATCGGTCAAGAAATGTTGAAGTAGTAACATGTTGAATTGAGAAATGGTATTACGGAATTCCTGGAATTTTGAGAAAAGCGGGAATTTTCGTTGCATTTTGTGGCTTTTAATGCCTCACAATCAACCACTTTTATGTTCAAATACTGAACAGATGTTTATTGGGATAAGGTAAACATCTGTTCAGTATTTGAACATAAAAGTATTTGATTTTGAGGCATTAAAAGCCACAAAATGCAAGGGGTCCATCAGACCCACAAACGCTGGCTGAGTAACAATATGAACATTACACAAGGGTTAAATAGATTAATTTTGGTGTAGAAAAGCATATGTGTGATTGCTTTGGAACACTTGTCACCAACCTTTTTGAAACCAAGAGCTACTTCTTGGGTTTCTGATTAATGCGAAGGGCTACCAGTTTGATACTCACTTCAATAAATTGCCAGAAATAGCCAATTTGCTCAATTTACCTTTAACTCTATGTTATTATTAATAATTAATGATATTTACACTTAATTGAACGGTTTAAAAGAGGAGAAAACACGAAAAAAAATGACAATTAAATTTCAAAATTCAACCGAGAAAAAGAAGAGAAAAACTAGCTAATTCGAATCTTTTTGAAAAAATTAAAAAAATAATTTATGGAACATCATTAGTAATTTTTCCTGATTAAGATTAATTTTAGAATTTTGATGACATGTTTTAAATAGGTTAAAATCCAATCTGCACTTTGTTAGAATATATAACACATTGGACCAAGCTATATTTCTAACAAAGACAAATCATTATTTCTTCTAGATTTTCCAGAACAAAAATTTTAAAAGAAATTCAAAAGACTTTGAAATAAGATTTAAATTTGATTCTACAGAATTTCTAGATTTGCCAGAATAATTTTTTTGAATTTTAATCATAATAAGTTTGAATAAATATTTCACAAATATTCTTCGTCGAAAAAACAGAAGCTAAAATTAAGAATTAAATTAAAATGTATTTATTATTTTTTGCAACAAAAAAAATAAATTTACTTGAACATTGATTTAAATTGTCAGGAAAGAAGAGGAAGGAATTTAAAAGGTAAAAAGGCATATGTGTTTAAAAATATAAAATCATTTTTAAGGTTGTATTTTTTCTCTAAAATTGTCTTTCTGAAAGTTATAAGAAGCAAAGTAAAAAAGTAATGAATTTATTTAAACAAAAGAAGACGAAGTCTTTAAAATATTTTCTTGGATTTTCAAATTCTATTTGAGTTTTGTCTCTCTTAGAATTAAAAATGTCGGAAAAGCGAGACCAGCTTGCTAGTAAATAAATAAAATGTAAAAAATAGAGGCAGCTCACTGGTAAGTGCTGCTATTTGAGCTATTTTTAGAACAGGCCGGCGGGCTACTCATCTGGGCCTTACGGGCTACCTGGTGCCCGCGGGCACCGCGTTGGTGACCCCTGCTTTGGAGCATTCACACAGTGACTAAAATAACAGCATGTATTCCCTAGGTACAATATAGCGGTGAATATTGGAGGAACATGTTCTTCAAGCACCAGCAGCACTGACACCTGAACAGTCTGTTCTGTATCTGAAACTACTTCCAAGCAGGGATTTACGCACACAAAGCGGCTGCAGGCGTGCACATGGAAGTGAAAAGCTTTGAAAAGTCCTTCAACAAAACTTTGCCAGGCGGGAGTCAAAAACAGGGTTTTTCTAACGTGATTATCTTTCTACCCCCCCCCACACACCCTCCCCTGCACACGCAAATGCGCGAGCAATTTGATACTCGCTGAGCCGGGTGAAAAAAAAGCAATATGTGACACCGTAAACTGTCCATGACCAATAATGCATTAGAGATGTGTTGTGAAGGAATCCAGACATTTGTCATGGGGAGGGAAAGCTGGAAATTGACAACAATTTAAAAAGCCTTCACAATGAAATCTAATCCGCCGATCTAATCCGCCGATCCCGCACGCTTTGCACATACGACCTGATTTTCTTCAAGGCAAACACGTCCACAATAACTAAACAAGAGTTTCTATACTGCGAGTTTTGCTCGCATTGTGTTCTGCAGCCAGATGTGACTGAGGGACATCTATTTGACAAACAAGTGAAATGTCATGGAAATAGCGAAGAAGTGAGACCGCATGAGCGCAGGAGGCCTCGGAGAGCAATCAGAGCGCAGATGGAGCCGTAAATGTTGCATCTGGAGGGAGCGATGATGGCAGGAGGCTCGCATGACTGCCGCCTCTGGGCACTCTGCTGATGGCTCCATCAAATGTTCCTTTTGCAAATATAATGAACACTTGGTCAGAAAAAGTAGCTAATAATAGCTTGTTGTTCCATTCCTCTTAATGCATGGGGGGGGGGGGGGCATGTACAGTGGTGGTCAAAAGTGTACGTACACTTGTAAAGAACATCATGTCATGGCTGTCTTCAGTTTACAATCATTTCTACAACTATTTTTTTTTTTTGATGTAGTGATTGGAGCACATACTTGTTGCTCACAAAAAACATTCATGAAGTTTGCTTCTTTTATGAATTTATTATGGCTCTACTGAAAATGTGAGCAAATGTGCTGGGTCAAACGTTTACATACAGCAATGTTAATATTTGCTTACAGATAGATAGATAGATAGATAAATAGTTGTGTATGCATTCAAACTTGTAAATAAAAGTCATCTTACAATGGAGCCCATTGGAGGTCCTATATTCCGCCCATAAATAACCATCTAAAAACCGCCAACAATACTCCATTTACCTTTCGTGACTTGATATTAACCAAGTATTAGTGATATTGTTATTATAAGCGCTTACGCAGACGGACTAATTAGAGCGGGTACCGTGATTAGAGGGAGTTAACTGAGTACTTAAGTAGAGTAGTTTATACACTATACTGCAATCCGAAGTCTTGGAATTGCAACTGAGTGCAAGTTCTACTTTATACTAGAGCACAGCACAGTACTTGATAATGAGAAAGAGTGTAAGACAGCTTGGTATTACATCAAAATAAGATGTTTTTGTTTTAACAATTAAAATATATTAACACACACAAGTACAAAAAAAAAATGTACCGCTATTGACTGTATCGATTCAAATGTGAAAGATCCCTACTTGTCCTAAATTTCCAACAAGACTTGGATGTTTTTCATCTTTACAAGTATCAATCAATCAATCAATCAAAGTTGACTTACACTAGCGTTCAAAAGTTTGGGGTCACATTGAAATGTCCTTATTTTTGAAGGAAAAGCACTGTACTTTTCAATGAAGATAACTTTAAACTAGTCTTAACTTTACAGAAATACACTCTATACATTGCTAATGTGCTAAATGACTATTCTAGCTGCAAATGTCTGCTTTTTGGTGCAATATCTACATAGGTGTATAGAGGCCCATTTCCAGCAACTATCACTCCAGTGTTCTAATGGTACAATGTGTTTGCTCATTGGCTCAGAAGGCTAATTGATGATTAGAAAACCCTTGTGCAATCATGTTCACACATCTGAAAATAGTTTAGCTCGTTACAGAAGCTACAAAACTGCCTTCCTTTGAGCAGATTGAGTTTCTGGAGCATCACATTTGTGGGGTCAATTAAACGCTCAAAATGGCCAGAAAAAGAGAACTTTCATCTGAAACTCGACAGTCTATTCTTGTTCTTAGAAATGAAGGCTATTCCACAAAATTGTTTGGGTGACCCTAAACTTTTGAACGGTAGTGTATATAGCCCTAAATCACGAGTGTCTCAAAGGGCTGTACCAGTACCAGGTCTTGCGTCTGACCGGAACTCTCTAATAACTAAAGTTCCTTGGGTGAATAATGTAAACTCACTACACCGGTATGTTTTAGCACTTTCATGGCAAGTTTACTGACAGATAAAAGTAAGAACTTTACACTACTTTATATTAGAAATGGCAACAGTGGAGGATGAATGTCACATAACAAGAAGATAGAGAAAAGGAAGGAGCTTATCGACTACGGTGTCGGCACAGACTAGAAAGGCGGACTTGCGCACATTTTCAGGACTTATGCATATCCCAAATAAAGATCAGCAGGTACCAGAAGGTAAGAAAAGTTGCCTTTGCATAATAATGCGAAACAAAACACCAGATGATATGTCTTACCTTATACACACACCATAATAATACTCCTATGTTGAAGCACAGTACAATCCATCAAGTGGTGTGGCTTCATAGTTTACCAAAGTCCTACTAAAATATTTTAATATATTTTTGAGCACCGTGCGTAATGTTCTATATTTTCAATGGAACATATAACATGTTGGTGTTGTTTACTTGAGTCATATTGCAGTCTACATGTATCTCTTATGTGTGACTGCCATCTACTGGTCACACTTATCATTTCACCATGTACCAAATAAAATTGCTTCAAGGTCGGTAAGCTCAAGCAAAAGTATTCCGTCAGGGTTATAAGGCGCACTGTCGAGTTTTGAGAAAATGAACCTTATAGTCCAAAAAAATAGGTTAACTGTTAAAGTGTACATTCATTGTATGTCCGTGTGAAGATGATAGTGTACTGTCTAACACTCAAACACTTGTACTGCATGCTCACCAACAAACATGCTTGTCGACACGCCGCAAGCACACACATCTGGGAGAGAGTACAGAGTCCTTGGCACCTTGCCAAGGTAAATAGAGAAAATTGCAAGCCTTGAGATTTTTTGGTGTTGATTGAAGCTTCTCAAGGTGACAGCTTTCCACAGGGTGCTAGAAGCAGCCTGTGAACGCCGACTTTGCTTAGCTTTCAACAAACTTTTATGGGTCTCAGATAAAATACCATTGCTGGACTGCCAGAACATTACTATTGGTGCAATCAACTGTATTCATATGCTCATCAAGGATCATCCGCAAATCTGCTCCTGCTTCAGTAGAAAACAATCAATGTATGAGCCATTAATACGGGAAGAACAGAATCACAATATGATCCAAAGGTTGTCCTCTTTCATGCCATATACACCAGTTGGGATTAAATTGGATTTGGATTCAATTGCTACTTGAGATAATTGGCTCACTTCATTGTGCTCAAATCAGAATCAAGTACAAGGCATAATATCTTCAGAAAATACAAAAGTATTTTAGTACTAGTGATTCCACAGAGCCCCAAAAAAGTATGCGGGCTATAGAGCGTTTTCTATTGGGGCTCCAGTACTCTGGAATGTTCTACCAGTAACAGTTAGAGATCCTACCTCAGTAGAAACATTTAAGTCCCATCTTAAAACTCGTTTGTATACTCTAGCCTTTAAATAGACCCCCTTTTTAGACCAGTTGATCTGCCGTCTCTTTTCTGCTCTTCCCCCTTCTCCTGCGTGGAGAGGTTATCAGGTGACCACAGATGAAGCGCTAGCTGTTCAAAGTTGTGGACCTATCATTTTTGCATCAGTCGGTGACGTCTCTGCTGACTTGTCTCCACTCAAGATGATCCCCTCCTGGCCCCACTATGGACGGGACTCTCACACTATTATGTTAGATCCACTATGGACTGGACTCTCACACTATTATGTTAGATCCACTGTGGACTGGACTCTCACACTATTATGTTAGATCCACTATGGACTGGACTCTCACACTATTATGTTAGATCCACTGTGGACTGGACTCTCACACTATTATGTTAGATCCACTATGGACTGGACTCTCACACTATTATGTTAGATCCACTATGGACTGGACTCTCATTATTATGTTGGATCCACAATGGACTGGACTCTCACTATTATGTTAGATCCACTATGGACTGGACTCTCACACTATTATGTTAGATCCACTATGGACTGGACTCTCACACTATAATGCTAGATCCACGATGGACTGGACTCTCACAATATTATGTTAGATCCACTATGGACTGGACTCTCACAATATAATGCTAGATCCACTATGGACTGGACTCTCACACTATTATGTTAGATCCACTATGGACTGGACTCTCACTATTATGTTAGATCCACTATGGACTGGACTCTCACACCATAATGTTAGATCCACTATGGACTGGATTTTCACACTATTATGTTAGATCCACTATGGACTGGACTCTCACTATTATGTTGGATCCACTATGGACTGGACTCTCACACTATTATGTTAGATCCAGTAAGGACTGGACTCTCACACTATTATGTTAGATCCACTATGGACTGGACTCTCACACTATTATGTTAGATCCACTATGGACTGGACTCTCACACTATTATGTTAGATCCACTATGGACTGGACTCTCACTATTATGTTAGATCCACTATGGACTGGACTCTCACACTATTATGTTAGATCCACTATGGACTGGACTCTCATTATTATGTTAGATCCACTATGGACTGGACTCTCACTATTATGTTAGATCCACTATGGACTTGGCTCTCACACTATTATGTTAGATCCACTATGGACTGGACTCTCACTATTATGTTGGATCCACTATGGACTGGACTCTCACACTATTATGTTAGATCCAGTAAGGACTGGACTCTCACACTATTATGTTAGATCCACTATGGACTGGACTCTCACACTATTATGTTAGATCCACTATGGACTGGACTCTCACACTATTATGTTAGATCCACTATGGACTGGACTCTCACTATTATGTTAGATCCACTATGGACTGGACTCTCACACTATTATGTTAGATCCACTATGGACTGGACTCTCACTATTATGTTAGATCCACTATGGACTTGGCTCTCACACTATTATGTTAGATCCACTATGGACTGGACTCTCACACTATTATGTTAGATCCACTATGGACTGGACTCTCACACTATTATGTTAGATCCACTATGGACTGTACTCTCACACTATTATGTTAGATCCACTATGGACTGGACTCTCACTATTATGTTAGATCCACTATGGACTGGACTCTCACACTATTATGTTAGATCCACTATGGACTGGACTCTCACTATTATGTTAGATCCACTATGGACTGGACTCTCACTATTATGTTAGATCCACTATGGACTGGACTCTCACACTATTATGTTAGATCCACTATGGACTGGACGCTCACAATACAATTCTAGATCCACTATGGACTGGACTCTCACTATTTTGTTGGAACCACTATGGACTGGACTCTCACACTATTATGTTAGATCCACTATGGACTGGACGCTCACACTATTATGTTAGATCCACTATGGACTGGACTCTCACAATACAATTCTAGATCCACTATGGACTGCACTCTCACTATTTTGTTAGATCCACTATGGACTGGACTCTCACACTATCAACTAGATCCACTCCATGTCCATCTGTGGTCCCTTCCAAGGTTTCTCATTGTCATCCCATTGGGTTGAGTTTTTCCTTGCCCTGATGTGGGATCTGAGCCGAGGATGTCGTTGTGGCTTGTGCAGCCCTTTGAGACACTCGTGATTAAGGGCTATATAAATAAACGTTGATTGATTGACTGGCTACTGCTACCAGACTTAGCTCGCAATCATTGTTGTTCCTGGTTCAGAATGTGTGGGATGACCATGATTACACTTGTGTCGTGACTTGGATCAGAGCGAGGTCTAGTGGGGTGTGCATGTGACAGAAGACAGCCAGTGTGGGTGTGTGACATTGTGTAAATCTCACTTCTCAACTCGACAGCCAAGGACCTTTAGCTCATTGGCTAGAGGTGCTCAACTTAACTCTCAATCAGTCGGGACTTGTGGTCAACGGTTCGGAATGCGCGGGCTGACAAATGTTGCATCGGTGCCGTGACTTGGATACGATAGAGGTTTAGTGAGGGTGTGTTGACGGACGCCAGGTAGTTTGGTTGTGTGACCGTATTTTGGGTAAACCTCACTTCCCCACACTTTAAAAGCTGAGCTGGACAAAGAGTAGAAAGTTCAGGGACAGCCCAGGGCTTTTAGATTATTGGCTTAACTTTTAATCAGAGGGGATCAGTGGTTGCCGGTTCAATCGCCGGGACGACCACTGTTACACAGACAGACGGTGCAGCCCACTTTCGACATAGTAGCTGTAACCCTGCACTTGTTCAACGTTACATGTGATATATTAGATTGGCCAATGCAACTCAGCTGAAGAGAAACCAAATACTAAACATAGAGCTCTCATTTCTGTATGGACTCAGGGATCGCTGGTTAAGCTCCAGGTTTCATTTTAATTCCTGAAGCAAAGCAGCATTTAATTATTTTTCTTTTATTGTCATGCGACCAAGCTGCCTATTCCTCAGGGTTAGAATTCCATTGTCAATATCGGCCCCTTTCGAAAAGTAAAAATATAACAGAGTATACAATACTATAATACATAAAACTTGGCCTTTTACCACATCCACACACCAATTGTGTTACCTGCAGGGTTATTTAACATTTAAAAGCCTACTGAAAGCCACTACTAGCGACCACGCAGTCTGATAGTTTATATTTTAATGATGAAATCTTAACATTGCAACACATGCCAATACGGCTGGGTTAACTTATAAAGTGACATTTTAAATTCCCCGCCACACTTCCGGTTGAAAAAGCCTTCGGATGATGACGTATGCGCGTGACGTAGCCCGGGGAACAGAGGTATGCCTTCCCCATTGAATACAATACAAAAAAGCTCTGTTTTCATTTCATAATTCCACAGTATTCTGGACATCTGTGTTGGTGAATCTTTTGCAATTTGTTTAATGAACAATGAAGACAGCAAAGAAGAACGTTGTAGGTGGGATCGGTGTATAGCGGCTGGCTGTAGCAACACAACAAGGACTACTCACTTGGATAGCAGACGCGCTAGCCGATGCTAGCCGCCCACTGGCCACCGCACGGATGATTGGGTGAAGTCCTTCGTCGCGCCGTCGATCGCTGGAACGCAGGTGAGCACGGGTGTTGATGAGCAGAGCAGATGAGGGCTGGCTGGCGTAGGTGGAGCGCTAATGTTTCTTTCATAGCTCTGTGAGGTCCGGTTGCTAAGTTTCTAAGTCAGCCTTGACGTCGTTAGCAACAGCATTGTTAAGCTTTGCCAGGCTGAGATCTATTAACCGTGTAGTTACATGTCCACGGTTTAATAGTATTGTTGATCTTCTGTCTATCCTTCCAGTCAGGGATTTATTTATTTTGTTTCTATCAGCATTTGAGACAGATGCTATCACGTTAGCTCATGCTAAAGAGCTTCGTCGATGTATTGTCGTGGAGATAAAAGTCACTCTGAATGTCCATTTCGCGTTCTCGACTCTCATTTTCAAGAGGATATAGTATCCCAGGTGGTTTGAAATACAAATCCGTGATCCACAATAGAAAAAGGAGAGAGTGTGGAATCCAATGAGCCAGCTTGTACCTAAGTTACGGTCAGAGCGAAAAAAAATATGTATTTCACTGCATTCTAGTCCGTCACTCTAACGTTCCTCATCCACAAATCTTTCATCCTCGCTCAAATTAATGGGGTAATCGTCGCTTTCTCGGTCCGAATAGCTCCAGCTGCGTTGAAAACAATAGGAAAATATGAGGGAGTGAACAACTGACAACGTCACGCTACTTCCGGTAGGGGCAAGGTTTTTTTTTTATCAGAGACCAAAAGTTGCGAACTTTATCGACGTTGTTCTCTACTAAATCCTTTCAGCAAAAATATGGCAATATTGCAAAATGATCAAGTATGACACATAGAATGGATCTGCTATCCCCGTTTAAATAAAAAAATGTCATTTCAGTAGGCCTTTAAAGACACAGTTAAAAAAATATAAAATACCATGTGGTATCATTGTGCATTCGTCTTAACTCTACCATGTATAATGGTGGCTTCCCGGCAGCGGCCTTTTTGCATTAATGCACATGAACATACCCGGGAGATGCGAGAAGTGACATTTCACCAGTGTTTACTTGCCTCCTTCAATATGCATAAAAGCACAAAACATGACGATGCTTTGGTCGTATTTATTATTGTAAATGTCCCGCAAACTAGTGTCTGCATCTCATTTCAGGGGGAAAAAAAACATATATCATAACACTGTGAAGTGATATAATCCTGCTTTTGCAGAGATTAATGATAATATTTGGTAACATCACTAAAGGTTAATTTACACGCTTTATCGACTGTATACATTTATTAAAAACACCACTGCTTTTTAAAAGCACAAATATATATACCAGTATTATTCATATTCACTGACCTTTTAACATGGCAATGCATAATGTATATACTGTATAAATATGCATGGTTGTGGCTTCACGCCAAAAACAATCATGCACAAAAAATGTGCATAAGTCAGTGTTAGTGTGCAATAGGGTTGTACGGTATACCGGTATCATTATAGTACTGTGATACTAATGAATCATATTCGATACTATACCGCCTCTGAAAGGTACCGGTCCGCCAACACACATGAGGACTTTGAATATGACCAATGTATGATCCTGTAACTACTTGGTATCGGATTGATACCCAAATGTGTGGTATCATCCAAAACTAATGTCAAGTATCAAACAACTGAAGAATAAGTGATTATTACATTTTTACAGAAGTGTAGATAGAATGTGTTAAAAGAGAAAATAAGCATATATTAACAGTAAATGAACAAGTAGATTAATAATTCATTTTCTTCCACTTGTCCTTAATAATGTGTACAAAATAATAGGTGTATAAATGACACAATATGTTACTGCATACATCAGCAGACTAATTAGGAGTCTTTGTTTGTTTACTTACTACTAAAATACAAGTTGTCCAGTATGTTCACTATTTTATTTAAGCACAAACTTGCAATAATAAACATATGTTTAGTTTAGTTTAGTCTTCATTTGAAGGGACAATGCACAGAAACATTAAGCTCAAAGACAGATATGTTCTGTACCAGATTATAGCTAAATAGTTAATTTCCATCTGCAGTCCCTGGCTACCTAAATTAATGGGGTACAAAAATCATGCAACAAAATGATGACAATAAAATCATATTACAGCATGTAATCAAATTAAGAAAAGTCATAAAATGCCCTTTCATGGACACATACTTAATATACCATACAACCACACCTCATTTACATCATCACACAAAGACAATACATGCTCTTGTTCACATCCGTCATCATTTGTAAAAACTACCATGATTTTAACAGACACCTCACAATTTACAACAAAAATGCTCTCATGGATAAATACAACACACATTAAGTTGACGTGTCAAACATAGTGGCCACCTTATTGACCGTGTGAGCAGCTTTGATGGCTCCAAAGCCACTTTTTAACTTCAATTGTGAATGAAGAGTGATCTGTTAAGACTTTTCAAGTTTGTTGTGAGGTCCTTCCATTCCTTTATCGTTCTATATGAAAAGGCTGATTGTGCTGATTTTGTACTGTTTAATGTACCCTAAGATTGTTGTGTTAAGATAAAGTCATTAATGCAAGTTTTTGTGGTCCCCTTTATTTAGAAAAGTACTGAAAAGTATCAAAATAATTTTGGTACATGTACCGGTACCAAAATATTGGTATCGGGTAGGGATGTCCGATAATATCGGCAGCCCGATATTCTCGCCCGATAAATGCTTTAAAATGTAATATCGGATATTATCGGTATCGGTTTCATAATTATCGGTATCGGTTTCTAAAAGTATAATGTATGACGTTTTAAAATGCCACATCCGTATCTACCGGCTGTTCTCATCACGAATTAATGCAAGGCATACTTGGTCAACAGCCATACAGGTCACACTGAGGGTGACCGTATAAACAACTTTAACACTGTTACAAACATGCGCCACACTGTGAACCCACACCAAAGAAGAATGACAAACACATTCCGGGAGAACATCCGCACCGTAACACAACATAAACACAACAGAACAAATACCCAGAATCCCTTGCAGCACTAACTCTTCCGGGACGCTACAACATATAGCATTTTTTTTCCATAACTTGAGTTGATTTATTTTGGAAAACCTTGTTGTTACAATGTTTAATGCAGGGGTGTCCAAAGTGCGGCCCGGGGGCCATTTGCGGCCCGCATCGCGATTTTTATTGGCCCGCGACACATTCTATAGACGAACTAAACAGGTCCCAAATTACAACAAAAAACTCAATCAATCAAATTAGAACAAACAACTATGAAAAATTCATAATATGAGGTATTTGATGACTTCCGTGTGTCCTGTCCTTGTCCCTTTAGGGGCTCCGTAGAAAAGTACCGAAAAGTATCTAAATAATTTTAGTACCGGTACCAAAATATTGGTATGGTGTGTCCTGTCATGATGAAAAAGTGTACACATTTCTTGTGAGACATGATATGTTTTTGAGTGTATTAAAGCCCTCAAAAGCATTTCAGTTGACGGTATAATAGCAATATTAGTAAATACAAGCTTACTTTAGAGCACAGTTAACATAAATACATATAAAATAATTATTAAAATAATCATGAATGATTTTATTGTTTTGTTATCTATAACAGTGGTCCCCAACCTTTTTGTAGCTGCGGACCGGTCAACGCTTGAAAATTTGTCCCACGGACCGGTGGGGGGAGGGGGTGTATATAATTTTTTTTTTTTTTTTTTTACATAAATAAATACAATCATGTGTGCTTACGGACTGTATCCCTGCAGGCTGTATTGATCTATATTGATACAGAATGTATATATTGTGTTTTTTATGTTGATTTCATAAAAAAATAAAAAATAAAATAAAAATAAAAGTTTTTTTTTTTTTTTTTTTTAATTCTTGTGCGGCCCGGTACCAATCGGTACCGGTCCGCGGCCCGGTGGTTGGGGGGTGTATAATTTTTTATTTTATTTTTTTTTAATTTTACATAAATAAATACAATCATGTGTGCTTACGGACTGTATCCCTGCAGGCTGTATTGATCTATATTGATACAGAATGTATATATTGTGTTTTTTATGTTGATTTCATAAAAAAAATAAAAATAAGAAAATAAAAAAAAATGTTTTTTTTTTTTTTTTTTTTTAATTCTTGTGCGGCCCAGTACCAATCGGTCCGCGGACCGGTACCGAGCCGCGGCCCGTTGGTTGGGGGGTGTATACATTTTTTTTATTTTTTTTTATTTTTTTATTTTTTTTTACATAAATAAATACAATCATGTGTGCTTACGGACTGTATCCCTGCAGGCTGTATTGATCTATATTGATATAGAATGTATATATCGTGTTTTTTATGTTGATTTCTTGAATTAAAAAAAAAACAACAAAAAAAAAAAAACATTTTTTTTTTTTTTTTTTAATTCTTGTGCGGCCCGGTACCAATCGGTCCGCGGATCGGTACCGGGCCGCGGATCGGTACCGGGCCGCGGCCCGGTGGTTGGGGACCACTGATCTATAACACAAAACTAGGATGTAGAGGTGTTTTTCAAATGTTAGCATATGTTCACCCACATTGTTTTGGTTTGAGTATTTTTCATATACAAAATGTATAAAAGTGGCCCTCGCGTCCTTCAATTTTTCTCTATGTGGCCCTTGCTGGAACATGTTTGGACACCCCTGGTTTAATGCATCCAGCGGGGCATCACAACAAAATTAGGCATAATAATGTGTTAATTCCACCACTGTATATATATGGGTATCGCTTGATATCTGTATCGGTGATTAAGATTTGGACAATACCGGAATATCGGATATCGGTAAAAAAGCCATTATCGGACATCTCTAGTATCGGGACAACACTAGTGTGCAATACATTGTTTTACTTTTTTGTGGCGACTACTACCGTAATTTCTGGACTATAAGCCGCACCTGACTATAAGCCGCACCAGCTAAATGTAGGGGAAAATACAGATTGCTCCATATATAAGCCGCACCCGACTATAAGCCGCAGGGTTTTGATGTGTTATTAGCGTAGTATATAGGGGTTCCTGCTACCACGGAGGGGATTGTCGGGACTGAGATGACTGTTTGGGAACGCAAAGCGTCCCATTTATTAGCAATAAATCTTTCAATCATTCAATCAAACTTTCACATCTTTGACATGGCGAATAGCATTCGTGCAGAGTACAAATAATACAACGGTGCAAAGTAATACAAAGTGCTCGCCTGTACGTTATCAAAATAACCAGCCTAAGTCAGTCTTTAATCATTGTGTCATCGTCTTCCTCCTGCGTACTAAAACCACCGAAATCCTCTTCGTCGGTGTCGGAGAAGAACAGGCCGTAAATAAGCCGCACCCTTGTATAAGCTGCACCCTTGTATAAGCCGCAGGGACCAGAACGAGGGGGAAAAGTAGCGGCTTATAGTCCGTAAATGACGGTACTTTGAATGACATAAGTCAGTCATAATAAACAGTGGTATTTTTTCGGTTCTCAGACACATATTTATCGTGATTACACGGCCAATTCCCGGCGGGGGTTCCTGGGTGATTTGCAGAGCTTCCTATGAGTCAAGATGACGACTCAGCATAACATACAAAGACAGGGCAGGAATATCTGCCCCCTTTTCTTGAATTGGACCAGGGTCATTCCTGTCAAGGTAATCCATCCCTCATAATTGTCCTGTTTATTTTCACTCAGTCTCCAGTCAAATCGATTCCTTCCTTTTATTTTTTTTCTTCCAGCTAAATCCCCAGACAAGGTTGCATCATTCTTTGACTCGGTGGCCTGTTTTTACACAGCCAGTACAAGACAGGAGTGTTATATTTGCAGTCGTATGTGTGTCGTGCTCAAACCCGGAGGTAGTAGCTGTTTGGAAAAGTCGCTGGGCTCCAATGTTGTGTGAAATCCTGCTCGGGAGACCTGTGATCGCACACTGGGGGGACACGTCTGCTTTGACAAGTACCTTCTGCATTGCTTTCTTTACCTCCCCACATCCTTTACCAGCAGTGACTAGCAAATAAAGGATGTTGTTAATATCATCAGACTTCCTCTCCATCCCAGTGTCTGGCCCACTGCCTTTCAGCCATAATCAAGCATGCAGACTAACTATCAAAGGAGACGTCGCTAATAAACCGTCAGAAAACACGCCGGCGGAGGAAACGGTGTCAGCTAAGTGTGGCGAATAAATGTGTGCATGCTGCGAAGACAGGTAATGGGATTGTTGGGGAGGGGGGTTGTTGGTGTCAGTTACCCAGACGACACTAATGAAGCACAGTCTGACACAAACCTGACACTTCAGGGTGCGGAATTAATTGAAGTTAACATGTTTGTACAACCAGAGACTGATACAGTGTCAATGAGTTTGGAATGGCAAAGACAAAGATACCAAATACCAGCATTTTAGCTCATCAGGTCAGTAGTCAGTAGTATAGTACCGCAATGGGAATGAAGGATAGTCAGTACTATGCTTTTTTTTTTAACAGTTTTCCGAGCAGAGGAGCATGTTCGGCAGCGCGCACACATGGAGTACTTACAAGCAGACACACTGTGTAGACAGAAAAGGGAGAACGGACGCATTTTGGCCTGAAACGTAAAGATAAAAGTGAAGTTATAACACTGAAACGCCCTCAGGAAGAGGTGCTTTAAGACTAGCTAGCTAGCGGCTAACGTCCATCCGCAGTCGGCAGTGTTTTAGCTACTTCTAAATCACTAATCCTCGCCTCCATGGTGAGAAATAAAATACGTTAGGAATAGCTAAACATGCTTCACTACACACCGTAGGAGGATACAATAGCTCACCGGCGTCACAATGTAAACAAACGCCATGGGTGGATACACACCTGACATTCACCGTAATGATACCAAGTACAATAGCGTATCTAGTCGATACTACTATGGTTATATCATTACTTATCACAAAATATTTTTCTTTTTCAAAAATGTTATATTATGTTTATAAACTCAGGAAATACGTCCTTGGACACATGAGGACTTTGAATATGACCGATGTATGATCCTGTAACCGCTTGGTATCGGATCGATACCTAAATGTGTGGTATCATCCAAAACTAATGTAAAGTATCAAAGAAGAGAAGAATACGTGATTATTACATTTTAACAGAAGTGTAGATAGAACATGTTGAAACAGAAAATAAGCAGATATTAACAGTAAATGAACAAGTAGATTATTAATAAATGTTTACAGTTTGACCCTCATAATGTGTACAAAATAATAGGTGTATAGATGACACAATATGCTACTGCATACGTCAGCAGACTAATTAGGAGTCTTTGTTTGTTTACTTACTACTAAAAGACAAGTTGTCTAGTATGTTCACTATTTTATTTAAGCAAGAATAAACATATATTTAATGTACCCTAAGATTGTTTGTTAAAATAAAGACAATAATGACATTTTTCGTGGTCCTCCTTGTTTAGAAAATTATCGAAATACATTTTGGTACCGGTACCGATACCAAAATATTGATATCAGGACAACCCTAGTTGTCAGTCAATCCAGGATTTTTCAAAGCTGCGATCGCGCCGGATCACGAGTCCACGCAGATTATGCGCGGGCTCGCAATTAAGTCCAACCCCGGCAATTTCCCCACACATTGAGGCCAATCATTGACATTTTCACAAATCAAATTCATCCTAGCAGCACTCAAAGGCAACTTCAACTGTCCAACCAATCAAATGTCCTTACTTGCTTGTTCATCAGTCAATCAACGTTTATGTGTACAACCCTTAAACTCAAGTGTCTCAAAGGGCTTCAAAAACCACAACAACATCGCCTGGTCTGAACCCACATCCAGGCATGGAAAAAACTCCAAAAGCCCAAAATGTGAAAAAGAAGAAACCTTGGTAAGGGGCAGCAGATGTGGAGACCCCACTCCTGTATGCCAGATGGCTACAGTTATTTACATAGATTCATTCACTCACGTATTACTCATCATTCACTCATTTTACTTACAAAAATACCACTTTTAGCTCTCTCAATGCTCTTACCCAAAGTGCTGATAAACAATGTGTTGGAACACACACTAAACAAACGTTTACAATCGACTTTCAACCAAAGAATCCGCACAAATGTCCATGAGAACACATGAGGCAGAGACGGAGTCCCAGGACGAACTCCTACCCAAACGAGGGGGTAGCTCGTCGGTCTGGCTTCATTTTGGTTTCAAAGCGACGGATTCAGAGCAGAAAACGGTCATATGGAAAGTATGATCCGTCGCCCGACGCTAACACAACCAACCTATTCTACCACCACGAGAAGGAGTACACCGAGACCCAAAAGGCAAGAGTCACACCAATCAATTCTACCAGCGCTAAAACCCAATCAACCAAAAATTCAAGACGCTCTGGTACGAAACAAACCCTACGAGAAAACGTAGCTTGCTAGCTTCTTTGCGCTACCTTTCTGAGACTCTTATTTTGTTAGCGCAGGCAGAATGGAGCAGCACTTTTATTGTGAAGACAGGAACTGCGTGGTCAGTCTTTAGGCTTGGTACGACGCAAGAGTCTGTTGAAATAAAAAGTGTTTCTGGCCTTCCTGTCGGTCGTTTTTTCTTAGTAATAATCTGGCGCGAATGTCAATCAAGTGACCAAAGTGACGTCTTGGTGAAGATTGATGATCGCTAATTTTTAGGTTTATTTTTTTAATGCCTGGCTGGCGATGGACTGGCACACCCTCCGCCATTGACATAAAATATATAAATGTTTTATCATTCGTATTTAAAGCTCATTAGTGATTCCCAGAGCCAAAAAAAGTCTGCGGGCTATAGAGCGTTTTCTATTCGGGCTCCAGTACTCTGGAATGCCCTCCCGGTAACAGTTAGAGATGCTACCTCAGTAGAAGCATTTAAGTCCCATCTTAAAACTCATTTGTATAATCTAGCCTTTAAATAGACCCCCCTTTTTTTAGACCAGTTGATCTGCCGTTTCTTTTCTTCTCTCCTCTTCTCCCCTGTCCCTTGCGAGGGGGAGTTGCATAGGTCCGGTGGCCATGGATGAAGTGCTGGCTGTCCAGAGTCGGGACCCCGGGTGGACCACTAGCCTGTGCATCGGTTGGGGACATCTCTGCGCTGCTGACCCGACTCCGCTCGGGATGGTTTCCTGTTGGCCCCGCTGTGGACTGGACTCCCGCTGATGTGTTGGATCCACTATGGACTGGACTTTCACAATGTTATGTCAGACCCACTCGACATCCATTGCTTTCGGTCTCCCCTAGAGGGGGCGGGGGGTTACCCACATATGCGGTCCTCTCTAAGGTTTCTCATAGTCATTCACCGACCTCCCACTGGGGTGAGTTTTTCCTTGCCCGTATGTGGGCTCTGTACCGAGGATGTCGTTGTGGCTTGTACAGCCCTTTGAGACACTTGTGATTTAGGGCTATATAAATAAACATTGATTGATTGATTGATTAGAATTAGAATAATAACCTTAAAACCAAACAATGTGTTTTTTAAAGATGTTATAAGACAACCTTTCCTTGATAGAAATTTAGAAGTTAAGCAGTCCACCAGAAAAAAAACTGTTTCCCAACTGGATCTCGACCAACATCCCTGAAGGGACCGGAATCCACTTTGGGTACATTGGCGAGTGTTGGGATTCTTCAGTGTTAATGGCCGAGCCCCTACTGTCATGCTTTATCCCTTCCCTCTGTGCCCTAATGGAAATATAAAAGGGTGCATTGATTACTGTTTAAGGATCAGACCTAAATAGATTAAAAGCTCACCGCTCAGGAAGAAAGACTCACCCTCTCTCACACGCTCGTGTTCGAAGGCAACACAATGGCCATAAGGCTGTGACAAGGGTTAATGTTTGTGTGTGAGACCTGGAGACTGGAGGGAACTGTGCTCACGTTCAAAAGAAGCAGTGATCAGCGAGTCAAAGTACTGCGGTTCCTGGGCTTTGGAGTTTAATCGCTTCTGTGACCGAGCTCGGAAACCAACATAATCACAAATCAATCTTACCCACTGACATAAATTGAAATGCAATCCCAAAAACACACCACAATTTTAACATCACCATCAGTGGCTTCTTCATATTTTCATAGATAGAACGCATTTTAACACCCTTGGCTGGCGATGTATACACTTCAGCCGAGTGGGAAGCTGCTGGGATGAGGATCAGCTCCTCCAAATCTGAAGCCGTGGTTCTCAGTCGGAAAAGGGTGGACTGCACCCTCGGGTCGGGACTGAAGTTCTGCCTCACATGGAGGAGTTCAAGTAACTCTGGGTCTTGTTCACGAGTGAGGGATTAATAGAACTCGAGATTGACGGACGGATTGGTGCGGCGTCTGCAGTCACTGCATCGGTCTGTTGTGGTGAAGAAGGAGCTGAGCCAGAAGGCAGAGCTCTTGATTTACAGGTCGGTCTACATTCCTACCCTCACCTATGGTCATGAACATTGGGTAATGACCGAAAGGAGAAGATCGCGAATACAAGTGGCAGAGATGAGTTTCCTCCGCAGGATGTCTGGGATCACCCTCAGAGATAGGGTGACCCTCGGGTGCCGTGAATGTCAATCAAGTGACCAAAGTGACGTCTTGGTGAAGATTGATGATCGCTTATTTTTAGGTCTATTTTGGTAATGCTTGACTGGCAATGGACTGACACACCATCCGCCATCCACCGCTGGCTCGCCATCCACGTAATGGCCACCCCTGATTTAGACCTTTCTTTCGTCATTTACATGTGTTTTGTTTGTGCATGTACAAACGTACAATTATAGTTGTTCTCTACATCATAAGTGTTTTGTGTCAAAATGGAAGAGAATAATAAACTGGGTAACACACGGCACACTGACAAAGCTTAACCTATTGTTACCATAACAATCTACAAGGTTAATATAGCCATTTTTCTGCTTTCTTTTTCATCTCTAGTTATCATAACGTATATGTATTGTTGCATTTGAAGAACTGTATTGTTGATAATAGAGGTAAACTATTGATATTATTCCTTATCAATAGTGATATTTATATTTGTTTTTGTATTGCTCCATTTGTAGTGTAATAATGCGCATTGTCATTTATGTATTATTATTTATTTCGCTAACTGCTTCTTTGCTATCACTTTTACCATCATCTTTGTACATATCCTATTTGCTAATGTTGCTCTATTGTTGTTGTTTTTGTTGTTATTGTTGTGTTTGCTGTTGTTGTTGTTGTCTGTCTGTTTAATCAAATCAAATCAAATCAAATCAAATCAAATCAACTTTATTTATAAAGCACATTTAAAATTTACCACAGGGGTAGCCAAAGTGCTGTACAATGGGCAGGTTAAAAATAATACGAGAACCGAGCAAACACAGCACAACACAAACAGAACACGTTTAAAAAATAAATAAATACAATTTCAAAAACATAAAAACATAAAAACAGGTTCACAGCAGGTGTATTATGGGGCGCCATTGCAGGATGGGTATCACTCATTGTTAAAAGCCATGGAATAAAAGTATGTTTTTAAGAGAGATTTAAAAACAGAAAGAGAGGAGGCTTGTCTAACACTAAGAGGTAGGTCGTTCCAGAGCTTGGGAGCAGCAGCGGCGAAAGCTCTGTCACCTCTAAGCTTCAGCCTTGTGTCCGGGACCGTCAGTAGCAGCTGATCGGCTGATTTTAGGGATCGGGTGGGGCAGTAAGGCTGAAGGAGGTCGGAGAGATATGTTGGCGCGAGGTTGTTTAGACATTTAAAAACAAATAAAAGGAGTTTAAAATTGATCACCCTCTTGTCCCCACAATTCCCCCCCTTCTAAATACTTTTAATAAAGTCAAATACAAATAAGGCAACAAGAGAAGTATCCCACACTTCTCTTTTGTAAAGTCAATCTGAACAGCCGATATGGGCACCTACCCTCCACATCAAAAATAGGATTTGCCTGAGAAGCTGGACAGGACAAAAAAAATAAAAAACTTGTTTCAGTTTTCATACAATTTGGTTTTTGACGGACCCTTTGGAATGAATGAATTAAAAAAAACTAAAGAAAATCAACAATACTGTTTTATATTTTTTTTATAAACAGTTAAAAACAATAAACTTGTCATCATCATTATCATCACCATAGTGGACTGAAAACTCTAATGGTGTCCAAAGGGGAAGACTCATGCATTATTCAAGTTGCACATTAAAGTTGTACATTATTAATAATAATGCAGTCCCAGAAGTGTGAACACTCTCTACACATTTGGGGCTGTGATGTCCAGTCTGAGTTAGTGGAGGAAGAACAAAGAAAGCCCAAAATAAATCAGCACATGGTTCTGTTCTAACCGTCTCCTGGATGTTTTACAGGGAGAGAAAACATGAATAAAAAATGGTCAAACTGGGGAGCGTGAGTAGTTGGATGTAAAAAAAACAAAAACATTTGTTCTGGGTATAAATTAAAAGTCAATATTTCAAAGACGTAATTTGAACAAACATGACAAGCATTGCTGGGCTGATAACAAAATAGCTTGCAATGTTTAGTGCGATGTTGAGAAAAGTATTGTCTATTATTCCCAAGCTTTTAACCTGAGGGTTCCTGGTTGGATCCCCAGCTTTTACCAACCTAGTCTCGTCTGCTGTGTCCTTGAGCAAGACCCTTCATCCTTGCTCCTGATGGGCCGTGGTTAGGGCACGAGACATTGAAACAACGTTGAGAACTGGTTGAACGAGGTCCTGACGTTGAGACAACATGCTGTTTGACTACGTTTATTCAACGTTGGGTTCTGATGTTGATTTGACTATTGCAACGTGGTCATTTCCCAACCAACGACGTGGATCCAACGTTGGACATCAACATTGTCTCAAATTCAAGATTCAAGATTCAAGATGCTTTATTATTGTCCATTCTTTAACATGTACAAGACACATAAGAGCTGAAATTTCATTTTGGGCACAGTCCCACTAAGAGCAGACATACGTTACAGCGAGACAAGACGGGACCGCCAACGGATCAGCCACTTACGGCGGGGGGGTTTGGGGGCTTGGAGGCCGGCCTGCTGCTATAAAGCGCTACTAGCCATCCATAACTTCGGAATTAAGCAGTGGTGAAGGCGTTGGTTGAGGAAGGGGCGGGTGTGTGCATGTATGCCCAATTAACTTGGGTGTGATGTTGAAATGTTTTTGTGGACTGGGGCCGATCTCAAAGTTCGACATCAGGTGTTGTTGAGAAAAAGGGTGGTCAAAAGCATCCATCACTGAGGTGTCCTCAGGGGTGTTTTTCAGAACAGCCTGTTCCCGATAGCGTCAAGGCCATTCGAGGGAGTCAAATCGTAGATTTAGATGTTGTTTTCCTCAAGCAGTCAAAAACAATGACTTGCCTGCTCTATTCGTCCATGCTGGTTTCTCTCAAATTCAATTAAATTCTCCTTCTGCGCAAGCTTCTCCATGATGTGATCCATCTTGCGATTCAGTTCAGAAATCGCCACAGTTTGTGTTCCCACAGCCCGACCCAATCCTTCCATTGCGACGAACAGCCTTTGGGCTCCTTGAGTGGCTGCCATCGTCTTCCGAATTTGCCGATACACCAGAGCAATGCCCAGCCCAATCAGCAGGTGCCCCGCGATCACGGTTCCAAATAGGTAGATGTCTTCCACGTCCTCGATGGAAAGGACTGAGAGGCACATGATTCTCCATTTATCCCAGGAGTCTCTCATGTACCCCGCAGCAATGGTTCCATCAGGGCAGCCAGGCTCCCCCGAACCTCTTTTCCTCGTCGAAAAGACTTTGTCAATTGCGTCGAGAGTCCAGCTGATCATTTCTATGTTTGATGTTTAGATTTGAGGACAGCGCAAAGAAAGAGGCTTCAAAAAAGTTCAGACAAGACAAAAACGAAGAGAGCAAGCAGGGAAGGAAGGTGCGGAGAAAAATGTGACTGCCCTCACTAGAGGCAAGACAGAAAGATGCAACGATACATACACGTAATGATAACTAGAGATACACAAGAAAGCAGACAAATGGAAGGGAAGAAAGAGAAGCCAGCTATATTAACCTTGTAGATTGTTATAGTAACACTAGGTTAAGGGTTGTCAGTGTGCCATGCGTTACCTAGTTTATTATTCTCTTCAATTTTACACTTATGATGTAGAGAACAACTATAATTGTACACGCACAAACAAAACACATATAAATGACGAAAGAAAGGTGTGGCCATTACGTGGATGGCGAGCTAGCGGTGGATGTGTGGAGGGTGTGTCGGTCCATCGCCAGCCAGGCATTACAAAAATAGACATAAAAATGATCGATCATCGATCTTCACCAAGACGTCACTTTGGTCACTTGATTGACATTCACGACACCCGAGGGTCTCGTGAGATGACGCCGGCTGCTGCCTGGTCATTATTAAGAAAAAACGACCGACAGGAAGGCGCGAAACACTTTTTTATTCCAACAAAACTCTAAAGACCGACCGCACAGTTCCTGTCTTCACAATAAAAGCACTGCTTCATCCTGCCTGCGCTAACAAAATAAGAGTCTCAGAAAGCTAGCATGGCAGCTCCCGCCATCAGAGTGTGAATGTGTGTGTGAATGTGGAAATAGTGTCAAAGCGCTTTGAGTTTTTTTTTTTTGATTGATTGAGACTTTTATTAGTAGGTTGCACAGTGAAGTACATATTCCGTACAATTGACCACTAAATGGTAACACCCGAATAAGTTTTTCAACTTGTTTAAGTCGGGATTCATGATACAGATATATACTATCATATATACTATCATCATAATACAGTCATCACACAAGATAATCACATTGAATTATTTACATTATTTACAATCAGGGGTGTGGAGGGAGGGGGGGGGTGATATGGACATCAAGTAGTGGACATAGAGAGAGAGAGAGAGAGAGAGAGAGAGAGAGAGAGAGAGAGAGAGAGAGAGAGAGAGAGAGAGATCAGAAGGCATAAGAAAAAGAAAAAGTATCTGCATTTGATTGTTTACATTTGATTATTAGCAATCCGGGGAGGGTGTTAGTTTAGGGTTGTAGCTGCCTGGAGGTGAACTTTTATTGCGGTTTTGAAGGAGGATAGAGATGCCCTTTCTTTTATACCTGCTGGGAGCGCATTCCACATTGATGTGGCATAGAAAGAGAATGAGTTAAGACCTTTGTTAGTTCGGAATCTGGGTTTAACGTGGTTAGTGGAGCTCCCCCTGGTGTTGTGGTTATGGCGGTCATTTACGTTAAGGAAGTAGTTTGACATGTACTTCGGTATCAGGGAGGTGTAGCGGATTTTATAGACTAGGCTCAGTGCAAGTTGTTTAACTCTGTCCTCCACCTTGAGTCAGCCCACTTTAGAGAAGTGGGTAGGAGTGAGGTGGGATCTGGGGTGGAGGTCTAGAAGTAACCTGACTAGCTTGTTCTGGGATGTTTGGAGTTTAGATTTGAGGGTTTTGGAGGTGCTAGGGTACCAGGAGGTGCATGCGTAATGGAAAAAGGGTTGAACGAGAGTTCCCGCCAGAATCCTCATGGTGCTTTTGTTGACCAGAGAGGAAATTCTGTAGAGAGGTGGAGGTGAAGGTGGAAAAGTGCCATACAAGTACAAGCCATTTTACCACCTAATCCCCCATCCATCTTTCAGTTGTGCACAAACAAGCGGATGCGTCGATACATGTCTATCTCTCTGATATCTCTGCAAGACCGTGTGAAGAGGATGGAGTTATGGAGTGCAACTTTCTTGTCTGCAAAATGTCATTGTGCTTCTTTTTTTTTGTAGTTTTATTGCATTTTCAGCAGCCAAACGCTCTCATAAAAGGAGAGCCAATAACCTCGTGTTCACTCTTGACCTCCACTTCCTCCTCCTATTGCTTTTTATCTTCCAGCACGTTCTTTCTCTCCCACGTATGCTCAATCTTGTCCGTCAGGAAAACACACAAATACATTTCTTGTGTTGTCACATCACAATCATCTTCCTGACCCTCTTAAGTTGACTCACACCTGGGCAGCGACGCATACAGCCGTGGTGCGCCTAATGGACGGCATAATTCTGGTTGTGCTTACCGACGTGAAAGCGATTTTATTTGGTACGTGGTGTAATGATAAGCGTGGCCACTAGATGTCTTATTTACGTGGCTCACCTTCGACAGTGTCTTCTCCCCGTCAGCCAGGTTTTGTAGTTTTTATCGCTTCCCTATCAAGTCTACTGGAAAATGTAAGTTTGAACTATGTATTAGAAATGACAACAGCAGAGGACGCATGTGCATGTACGAGCCAGTCTGCCCCACAACAAGAGAAGAGAGAAAAAGAAGGTGTTTGTTGACTACAGCTTTGGACCGCAATAGTGGACTTTCTCTTGGGGTAAATCTCTACTAGGGTTGTACAGTATACCGGTACTAGTATAGTACCACGATACTAATGAATCATATTCGGTACTATACTGCCTCTAAAAAGTACCGGTCCCACTCCCGCCCCCCTTTTTTATAATCCAATCCAATCAATCCAATCCACTTTATTTATATAGCACATTTACACAACAAGAATGTTTCCAAAGTGCTGCACAGCCATGTTAAAAAACAATATTAAAAACAATATTGTGTGTCAGCATGTCTGTGATCTTCTTTTAATATCGTTTTTAATTATTGTTTTTAATATTGTTTTTATAATTTGTTTTTAATATCTGTTTTTTAATATTGTTGGAATATATAATATATTATAATTATTAAATACATAATATTATGTATTTATTTATTTTATTTATTTATTCCCCAACAATATTAAAAACGATATTAAAAACAATATTAAAAACAATATTAAAAACAATATTAAAAACGATATTAAAAACAATATTAAAAACAATGACCAATGACTGAATAAAAACAAAGAATAAATGAATAGAAAACCAATACAGAGACAATATAAAAAATAAATATGATTAAAAACGATTTTAAAGGGTAAAACCAATTAAAACAGTAAAATAGACATCAAAATGTATAACCCTAACCCTAACCACACAGGACAACAGAGGACAGAAGAGCACACAACTCACGTAGTGTTAAAAGCCAAAGAATAAAAGTGGGTCTTAATGGGCATGACAGCATGCCATCACGTCGTGACATTGCTGGTTTTACGAGCAGAGGAGCATGTTCGGCAGCGCACACACACAGAGTACTTCCAAGCAGACACAGCGTGTAGACAGAAAAGGGAGAACGGACGCATTTTGGCTTAAAAAGTAAAGATAAAGGTGAAGTCATAACACTGAAACACCCTCAGGAAGAGCTGCTTTAAGACATGGCTAGCTAGCCAGCAGCTAACATCTACCGGCAGTCAAGTAGCATTATCACTGGAGGACGAGGAATAGCTAAACATGCTTCACTACACACCGTAGGAGGATACAATAGCTCACCGGCGTCACAATGTAAGCAAACGCTATGGGTGGATCTACACCTGACATCCACTGTAATGATACCAAGTAAAGGAGCATATCGAGTCGATACTACTTTGATTACATTGATATTTTTTATCGTCACAAAATCTTTTTTTCGTTTTTTTAAAATGTATATTGTGTTTATAAACCCAGTAAATACGTCCCTGGACACATGAGGACTTTGAATATGACCAATGTATGATCCTGTAACTACTTGGTATCGGATCGATACCTAAATGTGTGGTATCATCCAAAACTAATGTAAAGTATCAAAGAAGAGAAGAATAAGTGATTATTACATTTGAACAGAAGTGTAGATAGAACATGTTAAAAGAGAAAATAAGCAGATATTAACAGTAAATGAACAAGTAGACTAATAATACATTTTTACAGTTTGTCCCTCATAATGTGTACAAAATAATAGGTGTATAAATGACACAATATGTTACTGCAGACTAATTAGGAGTCTTTGTTTGTTTACTTACTACTAAAAGACAAGTTGTCTAGTATGTTCACTATTTTATTTAAGGACTAAATGACAATAATAAACATATGTTTCATGTACACTAAGATTTTTTGTTCAAATAAATCAACTTTTTTTGTGGTCCCCTTTATTTTGAAAAGTATTGAAACGTATCGAAAAGTATCGAAATACAATTTGGTACCAGTACCAAAATATTACTTATGCAGATCCCAAATACACAAAAACAGGCACCAATAAGTAAGAAAAGTTGGATTTTCTTATTAGATCGCCTTTAACACCATGCTCAAAAATACTTCAAGATAAAAGCTGCTTGGCACGACTTGAAATGATGAATATGTACATCAAACCGCGCTACCGTCGGAGATATGGGAAGGTCTTCAAAGAAGATGGTGGTGTGCCAGCAGCAGGTATGCTAATTAGATATTCATGTTTTACTCATGAAAGACACGTCAGACATATTATGAGTTCAGGGGCTTATAAAATCCATCTAAAAAGGGGCTCATCAGACAATTTAATCCAAATGAAATCCACTAAAAAAACGAGCATGGAGTTTAGTTAACATATTATATTACATTTATTATTATTTTACCACTTTGTTATGACTTTACATACACTATATTGACAAAAGTATTTGGTCACCTGCCTTGACTCACACGTGCCATCCCATTCCTAACCCATAGGGTTCAATATGACCTTTTGCAGCTATTACAGCTTCAACTCTTCTGGGAAGGCTGTCCACAAGGTTGCGGAGTGTCTTTATAGGATGTTTCGACCATTATATCAGAAGCGCATTGATGAGGTCACACACTGATGTTGGTGGTGAAGGCCTGGCTCTTAGTCTCCGTTCTAATTCATCCCTGAGGATGTTCTATCGCAGGGGTCACCAACGCGGTGCCCGCGGGCACCAGGTCGCCCATAAGGACCAGATGAGTGTGTTCTAAAAATAGCTCAAATAGCAGCACTTACCAGTGAGCTGCCTCTATTTTTTAAATTGTTTTTATTTACTAGCAAGCTGGTCTCGCTTTGCCCGACATTTTTAATTCTAAGAGAGACAAAACTCAAATAGAATTTGAAAATCCAAGAAAATATTTTAAAGACTTGGTCTTCCCTTGTTTAAATAAATGCATTATTTTTTTAACTTTGCTTCTTATAACTTTCAGAAAGACAATTTTAGAGAAAAAATACAACCTTGAAAATGATTTTGGGATTTTTAAACAAATATAAATGTTTACCTTTTAAATTCCTTCCTCTTCTTTCCTGACAATTTAAATCAATGTTCAAGTATTTTTTTTATTTTTATTGTAAAGAATAATAAATACATTTTAATTTAATTCTTCATTTTAGGTTCTGTTTTGTGACGAAGAATATTTGTGAAATATTTCTTCAAACTTATTATGATTAAAATTCAAAAAAATTATTCTGGCAAATCTAGAAAATCTGTAGAATCAAATTTGAATCTTATTTCAAAGTATTTTGAATTTCTTTTAAAATTTTTGTTCTGGAAAATCTAGAAGAAATAATGATTTGTCTTTGTTAGAAATATAGCTTGGTCCAAATTTGTATATATTCTAACAAAGTGTAGATTGGACTTTAACCTATTTAAAACATGTCATCAAAATTCTAAAATTAATCTTAATCATGAAAAATTACTAATGATGTTCCATAAATTATCTTTTTAATTTTTTCAAAAAGATTCGAATTAGCTAGTTTTTCTCTTCTTTTTTTCGGTTGAATTTTGAATTTTAAAGAGTCGAAATTGAAGATAAACTATTTCAAAATTGAATTGTCATTTTTTTCGTGTTTTCTCCTCTTTTAAACCGTTCAATTAAGTGTAAATATCATTAATTATTAATAATAACATAGAGTTGACGGTAAATTGAGCAAATTGGCTATTTCTGGCAATTTATTTAAGTGTGTATCAAACTGGTAGCCCTTCGCATTAATCGGTACCCAAGAAGTAGCTCTTGCTTTCAAAAAGGTTGGTGACCCTTGTTCTATCGGGTTCAGGTCAGGACTCTGTGCAGGCCAGTCAAACACATCCACACCAGACTCTGTATACCATGTCTTATTTGGAAATCATTGTTGTGGCTAGGATATATATAGTTTTACAATATTTCTTTAGTGAAAAAGACTTCTCTGAGTATGCTTTTTTGTTTTTGCATCTTGAGCAGAGTAAGTGCAGTTTACGTTCCCCGAGATGCAGGCGGAACTCCGGAGGCAGGGTGCAGGTAGGACAATGATTTGTTTTCCATAAATCAGTCCATAATACTAAAAGGCAGGAAAAAATACAAACCAACACAAGAAGAGTGTGCCGCTTGCACGGGGGAGCTAAGGCAGAAAACTAGCACTGGAAAGCTAACATAGAACCAGGAACCAAAGGAGTACTAACGTAACGTAACGTAATGGCGAAGCTTAGCTCAGGAACAGGAATCGAAAAAGTTGTTGCATGGAGCAAACAAAACAGCCGGACCGGGTGTGGCGAAAGGCAGGGATAAATATCGTTCTGAGTAGCGCCCGGGAGCAGGTGAGCCTCCCGAACACTAATCAGAGGCAGGTGACAATAATCAGCACCCATGGCAACCAAGAAACACAAACCCGGGGGTGCTGAAACAGAACTAAGAGTCTTGAATTGAAACATAAACAAAAAAAAGGCTTAAAAACTCTTATTTTTAAAAAAGCCTTTCTTTTTTTTTAGATATACAGGTATGTGTGCTATTTCTAGCTATTAGGCTGTTCTAGTTCTATCTATCTATCTTTTTTTTTTTTTATTATTTTTTATATACATTTTGATGTCTATTTTACTGTTTTAATTGGTTTTACCCTTTAAAATCGTTTTTAATCATATTTATTTTTTATATTGTTTCTGTATTGGTTTTCTATTCATGTATTCTTTGTTTTTATTCAGTCATTGGTGTAGCATAATATCATTTTTAATTGTGTTTTTAATATTGTTTTTAATATTGTTTTTAATATTGTTTTTAATTTTGTTTTTAATATTGTTTTTAACATGGCTGTGCAGCACTTTGGAAACATTCTTGTTGTGTAAATGTGCTATATAAATAAAGTGGATTGGATTGGATATCTTTCTATCTATCTATCTATCTACATCTATCTATCTATCTATCTATCTATCTATCTATCTATCTATCTATCTATCTATCTATCTATCTATCTATCTATCTATCTATCTATCTATCTATCTATCTATCTATCTATCTATCTATCTATCTATCTATCTATCTATCTATCTATCTACCTACCTACCTACCTATCCATCCATCCATCCATCCATCCATCCATCCATCCATCCATCCATCCATCAATCCATCCATCCATCCATCCATCCATCCATCCATCCATCCATCCATCCATCCATCTATCTATCTATCTATCTATCTATCTATCTATCTATCTATCTATCCATCCATCCATCCATCCATCCATCCATCCATCCATCCATCCATCCATCCATCCATCCATCCATCCATCCATCCATCCATCCATCCATCTATCTATCTATCTATCTATCTATCTATCTATCTATCTATCTATCTATCTATCTATCTATCTATATATCTATCTATCTATCTATCTATCTATCTATCTATCTATCTATCTATCTATCTATCTATCTATCAGTCAATCAATGTTTACTTATATAGCCCTAAATCACAAGTGTCTCAAAGGGCTGCACAAGCCCCAACGACAAGGCATCAGGGCAAGGAAAAACTCAACCCAATGGGATAACAATGAGAAACCTTTATCCATCCATCCATCCATCCATCCATCCATCTTCAAACTGAGGCCAGCTAGAAGGTCTTACTGACAACAACTCCTGATCTGATTGGCTATGGCAATTATCTATCAACTGTATGTGCCCGTTCACTTACAGTGCACGGACATTGTTGATTCTGAAGGCAGATTTGCTACAACATGGCAACATAAGCTCGCTGAATTCTGATTGGATAACAACTCTATAACCTAAAAAACAACAGCACTAGAAAGAGCATAACATGACATGAAGAGAATATGAATACTTTGAGATATTTAGGGAAAGTAAATGACTTTTGTCTTTAATTATGATGAGGATTTTTGGCCCTGACGGCACACCACTGCATGAACTGGATGACAGCCACCAGCTAGTTAAATAGACCTAGTAGACATAGAACAGCAGAGATCTGGAAGAGGGAGTCCAACATTTCACCGAGTTGCAGGAAAATGGCCAAAAGGTGAATATGCGGTGAATCCTGCTACATTTCAGAAGTTGAACACAGCCTCAAGTAGCCCACTAATCCCTTTTGATCAACATGCAGAGAGCAATCGGATGCAATGTGTATCTCTCTAATGAAAATAAAAGGTTAGCGGGTGATAATCAATGGATGGAGGGATGGATGGTCGGCTAATGACCAGCATCTTCATCATTTATTCCTGCCCTGTGTGTACTCTCTCCTTTCTCTAAATGCACTTAGATGCAGTGTTGCTGACAAAATGTTGCATATGCTGAAGACACATTAGTGCGTAGTGAGAGGTGCATATTCATAAAAAGAAGAGGGGGCGGTTGCTTTGATCAGAAACTTGGAATGAAGTAAACTTTTCGAAGGCCCCTGCAGGAAGAAAGCCACGGGCTTCAAATGAGAATACGGCCGAGCAGAGCAGATCCGCTCGCAGGTTGACACGCAGCGTTGACCCGTGAGCGCTAACATCAGTTGACAGGGATGCAAACAGTC
>NC_084751.1:46862255-46907255 GCF_033978785.1 Entelurus aequoreus
ACTGGCATGAACAGAGCATTAAACTGTGGCATGAAAAGAGCATGGAACTGTGGCATGAAAAGAGCATGAAACTGTGGCATGAACAGAGCATGGAACTGTGACATGAACAGAGAATGAAACTGGCATGAACAGAGCATTAAACTGTGGCATGAAAAGAGCATGAAACTGTGGCATGAAAAGAGCATGAAACTGGCATGAACAGAGCATTAAACTATGGCATGAAAAGAGCATGAAACTGGCATGAACAGAGCATTAAACTGTGGCATGAAAAGAGCATGACACTGTGGCATGAAAAGAGCATGACACTGTGGCATGAAAAGAGTGTGAAACTGTGGCATGAACAGAGCATGAAACTGGCATGAACAGAGCATTAAACTGTGGCATGAAAAGAGCATGAAACTGTGGCATGAACAGAGCATGAAACTGGCATGAACAGAGCATTAAACTGTGGCATGAAAAGAGCATGAAACTGTGGCATGAAAAGAGCATGAAACTGTGGCATGAACAGAGCATGGAACTGTGGCATGAACAGAGAATGACACTGGCATGAACAGAGCATTAAACTGTGGCATGAAAAGAGCATGAAACTGTGGCATGAAAAGAGCAACTAGCAAAAACTCGGAATTGGACATGAAAACGAGCAGTATGATCTTAGCATGAAACAAGCAAAGACGCCCCGAACGACTAACTGGCAAAGATAGGCTTAAATAATAGTCTCTTGATTAGAGCAGGTGCGGGTTTCTGAACACACGAGGCAGGTGAAACTAATCAGTTGCCATGGAAACTAAAACAAACAAGGATGTACAAAAACAGGAACTATGGAGTCTTAAAACTAACAGAACATAACAAAAACATGATCCAGACCACAGATCATGACAACCACTGGATGTTCAAAAACCGTACACATTACGGAAAAAACAGAGTTGTTGGCAGGTATGGCAAAGAGACGGTTTAAGATTTTAACACACATTGTCGGTCGGATAAAACGAAGAAAAACGGCAAATATTTTCACAGAGATAAAAAAGACATTTCCGACTATAGACGGAAAAATCCCATGCCCTGAGTAATATAAAATGTGTCGTCTCAGTTGTACTTGCTGGATATTCTATTCCTTTAGCATTAACATTTTCCAAAGTCCACACGATTATCATTCAAGTCTATGAATCAACAAGAGGTGGTAATAACTTTACACTTGTTATCCATTTATCTCCTTTTTGACTAAGATATTTGGCTAATGCAAATGACAAATGACATTTTACTGTTCAGTCTTGAGTATCAGAGTTGTCCTCTGACTAACACAGTGCTCAATAAGTCAATGATGTCATGACGGGGGGGGGGGGGGGGTCGCAGCTTACTGAGAGGTTTGTTCTCCCGGGAAGCAATCCGACTATTCCGGACAAGGCGTGAAGGTAGGAACATATTTAATTAAAGCTGCAAGCAGCGTTGGTCGGGTCCGCATTTTGGCTGGTGCTAGTCCTAGGTGTCCCAATACTTTTGTCCAGTGGTAGTCCTGAGTGAGACCTACATAGAGGGTTTTTGTTTCATGTCTCTACGATATTCGTACTGGGAGTTAGAGGAAGTTGTGTCTGTGTTTTTTTCCTAGGTGCTGCGGCACAGTGGTTGTTTTCTTTGAAGGTGCGTAAAATCACAGCAGCGGATCCATTTCACATTGTCATTATAGGGTATTGTGTGTAGAATTTTGAGGACAAAAAAGAAACAATTCCATTCCACGTTGTCATTATAGGCAGCGGAGAAGCATCAGCGCAGCGGGTCTTTGAAGGCTCGTAAAATCAAAACGGTAGCACCTTCCAAAACGGCGTCGTCAAATTTTAATCGGAAGGGTTCAATCTCTCTCCTGTAGTAGTTTGAAGCCGAAACGACAAACGCGCTCAGAGGAGATAATGTTTGATGTTTGGTGACCGGATTAAACAAAAAATTAGTTTTGAAGGAGGGATAGCAAACTTTCTGTTGATTTTTGCTGAAGGATGTTAATCTATGAAATGCAGGTCTAAGTCAGACCTACGTAGAGGTTTTTGTTTGATGTCTCTAAGACGTTCCTACCGGAAGTTACAAGAAGTTTTGTCTTGTGTTTTCCTCTGAGAAGTAGTTTTGTCTCTGTTTTATTCAAAAATTGCGCTAGAGCGCAATTTTGAGTTTTGGAGTTGTTGTTTTTTTTTTAGATCGCAATTTCTACCAGTCCTGATGTGTGTGAAAAGTTTGGTGAGTTTTGAAGTATTTTAAAGGGGTCAAATTACAGCTCAAAGAGACAAAAATTTGTGTTTTTAGTCATTTTTTGTCTTGAAGGGGAAATTGCCAACTTCCTGTTGGTTTTTGCCCGATGATGTTGGATTATGAAATGTAGGTCTAAGTGAGACCTACATATACGTTTTTGTTTCATGTCTCTAAGACATTCGTACTGGGAGTTACAGGTAGTTTTCTTCCTAGGTGGCGCTAGAGCGCAATTTGTTTTAGGTTTTTTTACTAAAGTGGTTGGGGCACGTTTTTCTATTTGTGTGTCAAATTTGGTGAGTTTTGAAGCATGTTAAGGGGGGCAAAGTAGTGTGCAAAGCTGCGGAATAATAATAATAAACCTTACAATAACAATAGTGTCCTTTAGGCGGACCCTAATTAATCAAAACTCAAAAGGGTACAAAAAACAGAAAACAACCCGAAGGCAAGCGTGCCTATCGCACGTGGAAGCTAAGGCAAAAACTTAGGACATGAAACAACTAACCAAACTATGGCATAGAACGAACACGATTTACTGTGGCATGAAAACAAATAACTAGCAAAAACTTGGAATCGGACATGGAACGAGCAGCATGAATTAAGCAGATAGTCTTGTTCGTTCTATGCCGCAGTTTGGTTAGTTGTTTCATGTCTATAGTTTCATGTCCTAAGTTTTTGCCTTAGCTTCCGCGTGCGATAGGCACGCTTGCCTTCGGGTTGTTTTCTGTTTTTTGTACCCTTTTGAGTTTTGAATAATTAAATATGTTCTTACCTTCACGCCTTGTCCGGAATAGTCGGATTGCTTCCCGGGAGAACAAACCTCGCAGTAAGCTGCGACCCACCCCCCGTCAAAATAAAACAGGAAATGACAAAACAACATGAAACCAGACTTCACCCAGGTGTGACAGATGATATTGGAAAAGTATTTTATTCATGCAAAATTAATCCAGCGGGCTGGTTTGACACCATTGTTTTAAATCTGTGTTTTTCAACCTTTTCTGAGCCAAGGCACATTTTTTTCATTGAAAAAATCTGGAGGCACACCACCAGCAGAAAACATTAAAAAATGAAACTCAGCAGCCGATATTGACAATAAAAAGTTGTTCTCGCAATTGTCGGATATGACTTTAAAGCATAACCAAGCATGCATTACTATAGCTCTTGTCTCAAAGTAGGTGTACTGTCACCACCTGTCACATCACAGCCTGACTTATTTGGACTTTTTTGCTGTTTTTCTGTGTGTAGTGTTTTACTTCTTGTCTTGCGCTCCTATTTTGTTGTTAATTGTCACGTCATGTACGGATGTACTTTGTGGACGCCGTCTGCTGCTCCACACGCTGTAAGTCTTTGCTGTCGTCCAGCAATTTGTTTTTGTTTACTTTGTAGCCAGTTCAGTTTTAGCTTTGTTTTGCATAGCCTTCCCTAAGCTTCAATGCCTTTTGTTTATTTTTGGTTTAAGTGGCACAGTGGTTGAAAAACACAGTTTTAAATAGTCCTGAATCCAGACCCCCGCAAATCTAATCGCCAATAGAGTATGTTGCCAGTAGGCCTTGGCTGATAATCCAAAAATTGATGAATCGAACTATAAATGAGATTGAACTCGATAACATTGCCGTATTTGTTCAAATTCCATGTCTGTGTGTTTGTTTTATTTGTGTCTGTGCATCGTTTTCAGCACCAGGACCGCTAATGCCAAGCCACGTGTTACAACAGTGTGGCTTCATAGTAAAAGAGTGTGGGTACTAGACTGGCCTGCCTGTAGTCCAGACCTGTCTCCCATTGAAAACGTGTCTTTGCAGTTTATTCAATTGAATATAAATTGAAAGGGATTTGCAAATGATTATATTCGGTTTTTATTTACTTTTTTACACAACGTGACAACTTGACTGGATTTGGGTTTTGCACTTACGGAAGTGCATAGTCCATTTCATTTTGATTGTTTACTTTTTTAGGATAATGAAAAGTTCTCGATCTTCCATTTATAACAGTAAAAACAAACTAATGAGAAATAATTGTTTATTGCATTTTTAAATATTCTTTGCATTATTGGTATTATTATATATTATAATTACATGAATGCTTAATTTTGTCCCAAAATATTGCAGACAATAATATTGTTCACGGGCAATCATTTGTGGGGAAATCCCGGTCAGATTACAAGTACACTGCAAAAAGTCAGTGTTCAAAAACAAGAAAAAAAATACAAAAATGAGGGGTATTTCATTTGAACTAAGCAAAATTATCCGCCAATAGAACAAGAAAATTCGGCTTGTCAAGACTTTCCAAAACAAGTAAAATTAGCTAACCTCAATGAACCCAAAATAGCTTAAAATAAGTATATTCTCACTAATAACAAGTGCACTTTTCTTGGTAGAAAAAAAAAGAGACCTTTTTGCTGAATATGTTGAAAAATATTCTTAAATGAAGTAAATGCTAGTGCCATTATCTTGACATAATGATATGCGCTCGGCATCATGATTTATTTTTGTTCATGCTTGAAATAAGAAATGGTGACTTTAAAAAAGTAGTTTTCTACTTGTGAGTGTTGATGACACAGCTTTGCAACACTTGATATTCTAGTTTCAAGCATGTTTTACTCAATATAGCTCATCAAATTAGAACGATATGGCATCAGAGGTTTGGTCTTGAACTGGGTAAGAAGCTATCTAACCAACAGGAAGCAATGTGTGAAGATGGGTGAAAATTTGTCAACACGGCTAGATATATCCTGTGGTGTACCTCAGGGATCAATACTGGGACCAAGATTGTTTAATCTTTATATAAACGACATTTGTAAAGTTACAAAGGACTTAAAGTTAGTTTTATTTGCAGACGACACAACTGCTTTCTGTTCAGAGGAAAACATACAGAAGATAATACAAATAATAACAGAAGAAAGGAACAAATTAAAAAGATGGTTTGACAAAAACAGACTATCTTTGAATCTTAGTAAAACTAAAACAATGCTATTTGGTAATAGTAGGAAAGAGCATCATACACGAATACAAATAGACGGAGTAGACATCGAAAGGGTAAAAGAAACCAGATTTTTGGGAGTATTGATAGATGATCAAATGAACTGGAAATCTCATATACAAATCATACAACATATGGTTGTATGATTTGTATGATTACATTTTATTTATTTAAAAAAAAAAATGAAATCAACATAAAAAACACAATATATACATTATATATCAATATAGATCAATACAGTCTGCATGGATACAGTCCGTAAGCACACATGATTGTATTTATTTATGTAAAAAAAAAAAAAAAAATTTTTTTTTTTTTTAAATCCACCCCCCCCCCCCCCCCCCCCCCCACCGGTCCGCAGCTACAAAAAGGTTGGGGACCACTGCGGTATACCAGTACTGGTACAGTATGACGGTACTAATGAGTCAAAAACGGCAAAAAACATTTCAATAAAGAATAAAGCAAAATACGCCCTGGGCCAAAAATGACTTCATATTCTCTACTGCTCGCTAGTGTTACCATATCTGAGTTATTGTGCATAAATATGTGGAAATAACTACAAACGTGCGCTACGTTCGCTAACCGTGTTACAAAAAAGATCAGTTAAAATAATACATAATGTTGGATATAGAGAACATACAAACCCTTTATTTATTAAGTCAAAAATATTAAAGTTTGGTGATTTGGTAAAATTGCAAACAGCTAAAATGATGTACAAAGCAAACTATAACCTGCTACCAAAGAATGTACAACAATTATTCTCAACTAAAGAGGAGAAATATCACCTTAGAGGAAAAAATAATTTCAAACATTTATATGCACGTACAACACTTAGAACTTTTAGCATATCAGTATGTGGAATTAAATTATGGAATGGATTAAGTAAAGAAGTTAAAAATTGTACTCATATGATCCAGTTTAAGAGGTTGTTCAAAATAATGGTGCTTACAAAGTACAAAGAAGAAGAATTATGAGAAATACTTCCAACCTTATTGAAAATAAGATATTCTTCATCTCAGTATGTAAATGATGACTGAATTAATTAATTACATATTACAAAACTGTTGTGTATACTAATTCAAAGATGTTATTTTATTATATAAAAAGGTCAGTAAATGATTCTATATATTTGTAAACGCTCTGAAGTGGGAAAGGGGTAGGATTAAATAAGCTTTGCTTCTTCCTACTCCTTTTCGGGCTTGATGTAAAATGATATGAAATGGTGCGATGTATTATGATGTAAGTGTGTTCATGTTCCAAATAAACTATAGAAAGAAAGAAATGTCAGCAACAAGCTGTAATATCTTACTGAGATCATTTAGGAGAAAAACACTTAAAACAAGTAAAACACTCTAACATAAAATCTGCTTAGTGAGAAGAATGATCTTATCAGACAGAAAATAAGCAAATATCACCTTTATTTGAGATATTTCATCTTACTTAGATTTCACTTTTTGCAGTGTAGCAATGTCTCTAAATGAATGTTTTCATGATGTTAAATGTGCTATTTTGCACGGACAAAAATGAACAATTTATTTCCCATAAATTGGATTTCGTACACAACAAAATAACTGTTGATTGAAAAAAAAAAGTATAACATTTGTTTTGGGGTGGGTACAATTCTGATTAGGGCCCCGAATTAACCTGAGGCGGCCCTGGACACGGCCCTACGGGGCAGAACGCGTGGACCTAATCACTTCCTTATCCCAGTTGTGACATTTCCTGAAAACAATGAAAGGGACACGCCCCCTGGTGCAGGTAACAATGAGGTGTGTGCAGCAAAATGCACGCTTTAGAAAGGCAAATACGGCAGCTTAAATGAGGCCAAACTGTAGCAGAATCCTGTCATGTTTTCCAAGCCTCAGGTGCATTTAGATAAAAGCACACAGCAAGTGGCGGATCTTACCGGAAAGAAAGAGAAGGTGGTTGGAGGAGGCGTGGGAGTGTTGGTTTGCGGCTCTTGGAACGCCGTTGCAGACAAAAGATTTCACTTCCACGTCGCGTGTCTTAGATAAGTGCGTGTGCACATAATCTGATTCATTTTTGTTCTTATTCCGTCCTTCTTTTTCAACTTTCATTTACCTTTCTCTCACTTTTTTTCCTGTCACTCGCCCCGAAATGGGTTCAATAGAATGTTGAGGTATTGAATTTGTCGGAAGGAGTCAAATTGCGTATATTTCCAACTGTAATACGTCTAACTTTAGAGATAAATGGAGCTGCATGTGGAGGATGAATTCAACAGTTAGTCTATTAAGTTGTGTTCCTACAAGAGTTGTATGGTATACCAGTGGTCCCCAACCACCGGGCCGCGGATCAATTGGTACCGGAAGAAGAAGAACAAGAACTTCAACATAAAAAACACAATATATACATTATATATCAATATAGATCAATACAGTCTGCAGGGATACAGTATCAATACAGTCTGCAGGGATATCGTATCAATACAGTCTGCAGGGATACAGTCCGTAAGCACACATGATTGTATTTATTTATGTAAAAAAAAAAAAAAAAAAAATTTTTTTTTTTTAATACAATAAATACCGATTTGAAAAATTCTCACACCAACCATTTCAACTCATTCAGACCATTCATTTTATTCCCATTTTCAAAAAAATTCCTGTTTTTCCCGAAATTCCCAATTTTCGGGGAAATTTCCATTGAAATCAATGGGACATTCTTCAAAGTTCCACAACTGCCACATTTTTCCTCTGATTCAAACTGTTCCAACTTCAAACTGTTCAGCCTATTCGGGAATCGCGGGTTTTCCCTTGTCAAATTCCCAGATTTCCCAGAATTCCAGGTTTTCCAGGGCATTTTTCCCATTCAAAATGGATTGACCATTTTTCAAACTTCCACCATTTCCACATTTTTCAACCGATTCAAACCATTCCACCTTCAACACATTTCCACCATTCTGGAAATTCAAACTACTTTTTTTCCAAGTTCCAAAAAATTCCATAATTTTCCATAATTACTGCTTTTCCAAAGCCCTATTTCCGCCTTTTTTTTCTGGCGACTACTCCTTCCACATTTTTTCAACAGATTTCAACCGTTCCACCGTCAAAACATTTCTCTTAATCAGGACAAAAAACAAAGTTGTTTTTTGAACTGGAAAAAATTCCCGGTTTTCCCGAAATTCCAGAAATGTTCACAATAATGTTACTACTTCAACATTTCTCGACCGATTAAAAAAATTCCAGCATCAACCATTTCATCTCAGTCAGGCCATTCATTCTGTTTACGCTGTTCCCAAAATTCCCAATTTTTGGGGAAATTCCCATTGAAATCAATGGGACATTCTTCAAAGTTCCCCAACTGCCACATGTTTCATCTGATTCAAACTGTTCCAACTTCAAAATATTCAGCCTGTTTGGGAATTGTGTGCTCTACTTCAACAAAACAAAAACAACAATTCCAGGATTTCAGTTCAACTTCAGCATTGGAGCAATCACACGCAATTTCTTCAGGAATTGCCTCATCTAGTTGAAATTTAAATTATAACACTAATATTATTAATATAATAATCGTTACACCCCTACATGATGCAATGCTGGATCACCATCTCACCTTCACATCATCAAGTAACAATGAAAGCCTGATCAGGGTTTTTGGAGATGTGCTCAGTGCAAACATTCATTCTCAGTCACTCTGGTCATGTGTGAATAAAATTCCAGAGCAACTGTTCCAAATCCCCCAAAAAAGCCCTGCTATTCGTGCCTTAGGCATGAGTGGTACATAAGAGTTACATTTGCTGGGTGAGTAGCTGTCTACGACTTGATCACAATCCAAGCCTTGTATGGGTTCCGGCTGCTTCCCACAGGCCAAAAAACCTGGGAAGTAGCCTGAACTACTGTAGGTGTGAATGTCGCTATATGGTAGTCGCTATATGGTAGTGCTCTGACTGACAAGTGATCAGTCCAGGGTGTAGTCACCCGATTGGCCCAAGTCCCAGTCACCCCGAATAAGGTGAGTTGTCTAGAAATTGGACAGATGCACAGACTTTCTCCCATTGAGAAGTGAATACATCTTTTAGGATACTTAATACAAAAGTTTTTGCCCCCATTTTCCCCAGCATTGAATCAAAAGTGCTCCACTTCTCTCACGTTTCTCAGCTCCACTTCCCACCATCTTCCAATTTACAGCCTGTGTGTATGTCAGGGCATTAACATGCGCCCACGCTTCCCTGTGATCAAGCCCACACTTGGACAATATGTCAGAGGATGATCCTGGCGGTAAATAGCATCCTCCTTTTATCTTACCTTACATTGTCTGAGGCACAGACGGCAGCATTATGAGACGGGGATGGGAGAGGAAGGTGAAGTTAAGTTTATAGGATGTAGGAGAATAAAAGTGAAGGATTCTGCCTAAAGGGCCTCATCATCGGCCCTTATTTCTTTGTTCTGGACCTAAAAAATATGTCTACAGGAAAAATCACCCCCAGTAGGGATTGTAGGCTTGTTTTCTAAAGTCCTGGCCTGCATCAGACTTCTGATGTCACCTACAGAAGATGGGTGGCAATTTTATATCGAGTAGTATGTATTTTGGTATATTTTCAAGCAGAATTTGAAGGAAGTATCAAGCCTGCATTGTTGCAGATTATAGCAATACAAGAAGGGGTCGGCCCGCATACATTTCCAAATGGAAAATATGGACCTCTCCAGTCAAATTGGGACGGACCAAGCGAGAGGAGTGTAATGGGAAATGGGCTCCAGTTCTGTATAAATGAGATGGAAAGGAGGTAGTTCCAAGCACTGATTATTAAAAAACTAACTGACATTGTGGGAAATGACTGCCAGATTCAGTTTTAGCATTAAAAATAAAAACGCAAGGAGAACTTGTAAGTGAAATTTCAGTCATTTGAATGCTGTGGGTCCTTAAACGTCCTGAGAAGAAGCTTCTTCAGCGTTGGAAATGTGCCATGTTATGCAAAACAAAATGTCCATTGCAGAGGACACTCGTTCTCAGGAGGAAGTGAGAATATAGGAATGAAAAGTATCATTATCGTAACATTTTAAAGTAAGTTTAATATTTTGGATTTAGATAATAATCAGATATTCACGGATGCTTGCCTCATCTTTTGAGTTCTAAATAAATCCTCCCTTGGTAGATGTTATGAATAAAAAAGATAGCAGTCAAATAAACACCAAAGCAGTGACCAGAGGGGACTACAACGTACAAAGGCGCAGGACTAAATTTGGCCAAATGGTGAGGTCTATCAGAGTCGTGGAACAGACTGCCAGCCCATGTCAGAAACTGTGAACATATTTAACATTTAAAACTGCACTGAAACACTTGTTGAAAACTAATCAGACATGCACGCACACTTAGATTATTCACTTGTTTTTTTGGTTTGTTGCTGGTTTTATTTATTTTTGGCCATGGTCTGTGCTTATGGTATGCTTGCAATGTGTACTGTCTTGTTATGTATGTATTATTTTGTATCACGACCTGTTGAATGTTTACTGTACTAACCTGCCTTAGGACAACGGATGACAATGAGCTATTGTGCTAACTCCGGCATATTCACATTGTTGCTCTATTTTGATGAATATGCATTGTCCTAATTCAAATAAATAAAAGGAATATTCCAGGTTTGTGCATGACTTGATTTCTCTTTCGACATTTGTGTCATTTAAGAATGTTATATAGTGACATCGTGTCATGCGCTACATTTGTATCCTTCAGCATTTTAGCACATTTTGACCCTCAAATCCGTTGGTATGGCAAATCCAAGAGGTTCCACAGAGAGGGACATATTTAAAGTACTTTACAGAGTCTACAATCAATGTCACCTCTCTTTCCTCTTAAGACAAGTTATTTCCTCCAACCCTCCCATACCACAATGTCAGTTATCACAGTCCAATAAAATCGAAGCACCCGTCTCAAATTTTACTCCTCAAGTTAGTCATCTCTCCTCCTCAAATGCATCAATTTCTAAAGTAAACACGACTTAACGGCCTTTGTATTTAAAACAGGATGTAAAACTTGAATTTTTTAGTAGACAGTTTAAATGCATGTGTGTGTAATGGTTGGCACGCAGGTATATCACACACACTCCCTTTTACTTATTATCTCCCCATGTATCCCACACACATAAAGCTCTCTTCCCGTCTGGTGTTGCTTCCAGCACAAAACCAAACCATGTGTGGGAGCTAACCTCGCTGTCCAATAGAACATGACCGTGTTATCTCAGGAGATTCTCAGTAGTCTCAAGTGGTGAGGATCGAAGAAGAGTTGAAAAATGCCTGTGGGTTGGACTTTTAAGACTTGCCAAGATTTCTGGGCTGCAACAGGTCTCTGTCACCGCTGTCACCATATTTCCTTAGCTTGTTCGTTCTCACCGCCGCCGCTCATGCTTTGTTCCTATTGGAACCCCTTTCACTTTCACTCTGACTTCAACTCGCTCTGTCACTCTCTCTTCTCTGCACCCCCGTCTCTCTTTCGCTCCCTCCTTCTCCGCCACCAACAAGGCATGAAAACGGTGCTCCATTAGTAGTGCCTGGACTAAGCCCAGTCTGACACGTCCTGCTTTGATCAGCCGTGAGCTGGGCTAAACACCCCGCTAAACTCCCAGTCTGGGGAGGAGGAGGAGGAGGAGGAGGAGGAAGGTGGGGAGTCGGGGTTAGGGAAAGATGGGATAGTGAAGATTAAAGCGGGAAAGTGAGATGGAGACGCATTTAGTCTTCTCCTTCATGGCTGCGGCTTAGTTATATCATCTAACTTTATTTTTGGAGGATGCAACGTGTCCGTCTGGCAACACACACTTGTGGAAGGACGCACATTTCCACTGACCAGCAGCAAGTGGACGAAAAAGCGCTCGTCTTTTTCCTCCCGAGGAGCGAAGAGAAAAGGGATTTCCGCTCAGTGCTAATCAATCAGGCCATAATAATGGCTCCCATGCCTAGCTGTCGACCAGAGGGGTCAAGGCATCCCGTGACCCGGCGCTCAGGACCCGGGGGCCAAAGCCCCTCTCAGAATAGCACCCCAGGACAGACTCCCCGGGCTAATTGTCCGAGCCAGTGTCAGCCTTTTCAATGCCCCCCTCTCCCCACCTTCCACTTTCTCCCTTTTCTTCTCCCCGACTCCTCTCCTCCTCGCAACTCTGCAATCCTCTCACTTTCTATACAACTCCGAATTCCACAATGTCTGCCAGCGTGCAGTATGGAACGGTAGAAAGAAGTGGCGCTTTCTGATTAAATAAGGAGAGATTGAATAACAAGGGACGATAGACAGTGAGTTCAAGGATCAGCAAAAACATACTGTAACTGTCACAGGTCTTTCAATTGCCTCAAATGGTCTTCAGGAAGTTAGGATTCTAGAATCAATGTCTGCCAGCGTGTAGGATGGAAGGGAGAAAGAAGGGTTACTTTCTGATTAAATAACAAGGGACGATGGACAGTGAGTTTCAAGATCAGCAACAACCTAACTGTCACAGGTCTATCTATTGCCTCAAATGGTCTTCAGGAAGTTAGGATGCTAGAATCAATATCTGCCAGCGTGTAGTATGGAAGGGAGAAAGAAGGGGTACTTTCTAATTAAATAAGGAGAGATTGAATAACAAGGGACGGTGGACAGTGAGTTCCATGATCAGCAACAACCTAACTGTCACAGGTCTATCTATCGCCTCAAATGGTCTTCAGGAAGTTAGGATGCTAGAATCAATATCTGCCAGCGTGTAGTATGGAAGGGAGAAATAAGGGGTACTTTCTGATTAAATAAGGAGAGATTGAATAACAAGGGACGGTGGACAGTGAGTTCCATGATCAGCAACAACCTAACTGTCACAGGTCTATCTATCGCCTCAAATGGTCTTCAGGAAGTTAGGATGCTAGAATCAATATCTGCCAGCGTGTAGTATGGAAGGGAGAAAGAAGGGGTACTTTCTGATTAAATAAGGAGAGATTGAATAACAAGGGACGGTGGACAGTGAGTTCCATGATCAGCAACAACCTAACTGTCACAGGTCTATCTATCGCCTCAAATGGTCTTCAGGAAGTTAGGATGCTAGAATCAATATCTGCCAGCGTGTAGTATGGAAGGGAGAAAGAAGGGGTACTTTCTGATTAAATAAGGAGAGATTGAATAACAAGGGACGGTGGACAGTGAGTTCCATGATCAGCAACAACCTAACTGTCACAGGTCTATCTATCGCCTCAAATGGTCTTCAGGAAGTTAGGATCCTAGAATCGGGTTGACCACCACGATGCATACAAAACCCCCGAGAGAGGACATGCACAGACTCAAACAAGAGAGCAGGAGAATCCAATGACATTCCTTTCATTCCAAGCGTACGCTGCTAATTAACAGCATTACATCCCACAAGGCGGAGGGACAGATTGATGGAGCTGTATCCCGGGGTTGCACCAGCGCCACATCTCGCATGCCATGCTTGCCTCCCTTCACTCTCACAGTCCCATTCAACTCTCCTCCACACTCCGCCAGGTCGTGGTCAGACGGCGGAGCGGCACAAAAATCCAAAGACTCATTGAGAATGTGAAATAAAAATCAATTGGCTACTCACTGGGCACCTCCTCTTTATTTCTTGCTTTTTCCTGATCTGTCACTCCCTTGTGTTGTGCCAGTCCGATAGAGGAAAGTTGCCGTCTCCGTACGTGAGGCGTGTGTATGAGCGCTTGTGTGGAAGAGAGAGGCAGAGTGTGTATGTGCCTGTCTCCGGGTCTCGCAGTGATCTGAGTGAGAGAGCTGAGGCTGTTTTAAACAGACTGCTCTCCCCCATGTGACCAGCCCAGCCACAGGCAGGAATATATTACTGACACACACACACACACACACACACACACACACACTCGCTCTCTATCTCTCCCATTCCATGCTTACACTCATCATGTCCACAGTGCACCCCCTAGCCACCGATCAGAGAAGTGTAAGTAGCAGCCCACACCCAGAAGACACACACAGCAATATGCAGAATGGACAATGATCAACAGGGTTTAGGTTGACAATAAACTGGAATAAAATGTGACGGGTGTTTTCAATCTATCGTCAAAATATTCCTTTTTTATAAATCGTATCTTTAGGCTTACGGTATTATTGCTCCACAGTTTTCTGCAGTACGGCACTAACAAAGGCTTATTGTGTTTGTAATATTGTGTAAAATTTCCCTTGTTTGACTTTTGTCATTTCATCAATCAATCAAAGTTTATTTATATAGCCCTTAATCGCGAGTGTCTCAAAGGGCTGCACAAGCCACAACGACATCCTCGGGTCAGATCTCACACCAGGGCAAGACAAAACTCAACCCAATGGGATACAATGAGAAACCTTGTTGGCGACCGGTGCAATGGTTGTCGAGTGGATCTAGTTAATAGTGTGAGAGTCCAGTCCATAGTGGATCTAGTTAATAGTGTGAGAGTCCAGTCCTTAGTGGGGCCAGCAGGAGATCATCTTGAGTGGAGACAAGTCAGCAGCGCAAAGACGTTCCCAACTGATGCACAAATGATTGGTTCACCCCGGGTCCAGACTTTGAAAAGCTAGCTGTGGTCACCTAATAACCTCTCCACACAGGAGAGGGGGGCAGAGCAGAAAAGAAACGGCAGATCAACTGGTCCAAAAGGGGGGTCTATTTAAAGGCTGGAGTATATAAAGGAGTTTTAAGATGGGACTTAAATGCTTCTACTGAGGTAGCATCTCTAACTGTTACTGATAGAACATTCCAGAGTACTGGAGCCCCAATAGAAAACGCTCTATAGCCCGCAGACTGTTTTTGGGCTCTGGTAATCACTAATAAGCCGGAGTTCTTAGGGACGCAGATTGATTGGCGGGACATATGGTACAATACAATCAGCAAGATAGGTTGGAGCTAGACCGTTGAGTATTTTATTCGTAAGTAGTAAAACCTTAAAGTCACATTTTAAGTGCACAGGAAGCCAGTGCAGATGAGCCAGTATAGGTATATACATATATAAAGTTATATACAGTATAGGGGTAATACGATCAAACTTTATTTTTCTTGTCAAAAGTCTAGCAGCCGCATTTTTTTGTTTATTTTGTTCTTGGTTTGTTTATCTTTTTGACTGAAAGGGACTAGGCACACAAATGCAACATTTATATTTTATGACACAAATGTTGAAACTGATATATGATCCCCACATCTGCGGTCCCCTTCAAGGTTTCTCATTGTCATCCCATTGGGTTGAGTTTTGGCTTGTGCAGCCCTTTGAGACACTCGTGATTAAGGGCTATATAAATAAACTTTGATTGATTGAAATAAGTGCCAACGTTGCCGGCATTAGAGGGGCCCTCCGATGTCCTAGTCGGACACTTTTGAATCAGGACCAATGTGGTCACGTGTGGTCAGTTGTGGGTAACGTACCAAGGAAAACAAGGAACACTGGGCCACTCCCCACTGATCGTAAGACAAAGTCTTGAATTTATAGCATATTCGAAAGTTGGCTGTGACCACTCGATTTACCAACACTGCGCCTATGCACCATTTTTAAAGGGAATGACCTGCTTGTTCTGAATGGTGCTGATTCATGTATTTATCCACACGCAACACCCTCTGCAATTGACATTTGTAGACAATCATAACAGGGCAATTGTTTTCTGAAGCATGTAACTCTGGTAAAATAAAACCAAAAACAAATGTCCTTTGCAGAGTATGGTGGCTGTAAGGAGGACTTGTTGGGAAACATCAAAGCACACACAGTCACTGGAAAGATAATAACCCACTTACGGAAATGTATTTTTTTTTTTCTTGATTCGTTTTCGACAGCAAGCAACAGTTATAAACACCATCAAAAGCAGTCAATAAGTGGCTCTCAGTCACTTGCATTGAGCGAGCAACTCAAAACTGGAGACTTTCTTCTGCTAACAATACCACAAAAGCATCTTTAAGACTTATCGGTGGGGAACTAAATTGATTATTTCGCAATGGTCGAAATCCCTTACCTGACTTAAACCCAATGGAGCCTGTTTTCCACTTACTGAATACAAAAGTGAAAGCAGCAAGACCAACAAACAGCATTTTGAAGCGTTGCCAGGTAGGAAACTTGGAATCTGGTAATGTCTCTTTGTCTTCAGATTAAGGTAGTCATTTATCTACCATATTATCCGGATGATAGGGCACACCGGATTATAAGGCACACTGCCAATGAGCGGGTTTATTCAGGTCTATTTTCATACAAACTTCCTTGTGGTCTACATAACATGTAATGGTGGTTCTTTGGTCAAAATGTTGCATAGATGATGTTTTACACATCATCTTCAAGTCACTTTCTGACAGTCGCTTCAGGATGCACGGTTTTGTGGGCGGTCTTATTTACGTGGCTCACCTTCGACAGCGTCTTCTCCCCGTCATCTTTGTTGTAGCGGTGTAGCGTGCAAGGATGGGTGCTGAAGAAGTGTCAAAAGATGGCGCTAACTGTTTTAATGACATTCAGACTTTACTTCAATCAATAACGGAGCAGCATCTCCTCATCCGTGGCTCACTAGTGCAACAACAACGCCCGAAATGTGTCCCGTGAAAAACCGTCCAACCGGAACTTTCTAATAACTAAAGTTCCTTGGGTGAATAATGTAAACTCACTACACCGGTATGTTTTAGCACTTTCATGGTGAGTTTACTGACAGATATAAGTAAGAACTTTACACTACTTTATATTAGAAATGGCAACAGCGGAGGATGAATGTCACATACCATACCATACCATACCAAATTTATTTATAAAGCCTTTTAAAAACAACCACAGTTGAAAGACAAAGGGCTGTACACCACAAATAAATAAAGGCAAAGGACAGACTAAAAAATTAAATTTAAAACAGAAGTAAAATACACATTAAAAAGCAAATACAAAATTACCCTAAGAACAATTGTGTTAGATAAAAAGCAGTTAAAAAAGTTAAAAGTTAAAAGCAGTTTAAAGTCTCATGCTGGGTTAAAAGCCAGTGAATAAAAATGGGTTTAAGAAGGGTCTTAAAATAAAAAATAACATAACATGAAGATAGAGAAAAAGAAGAAGCTTATCGAATACGGTGTCGGCACGGACTACAAAGGCGGACCCGTGCAATTTTTCAGGAATTATGCAGATCCCAAATACAGATCAGCAGGTACCAGAAGGTAAGAAAAGTTGCTTTTGCATAATATTGCGAAGCAAAACGCCAACTAATACGTATTACCTTATACACACACCATAATAATACTCCTATGTTGAAGCACAGTACAATCCATCAAGCGGTGTGGCTTCATAGCTTACCAAAGTCCTACTAAAACATTTTGATGGATTTTTGAGCGCTTTGTGTAATGTTCTATATTTTCAATGGAACATATAAAATGTTGGTGTTGTTTACTTGACTCATATTGCCATCATATTGCAGTCTACACATATCTCTTATGTTTGACTGCCATCTACTGGTCACACTTATCATTACACCATTTACCAAATACATTTGCTTTGAGGTAAGTAAGCAAAACCAGAATTTTTCCATTAATTAGGCTCATTGGGTTATAAGGCCCACTGTGGAGTTTTGAGAAAAAAAACACAATTTTAAGTGCGCCTTATAGTCCAGAAAATACGGTAATATGATATTCAGGTAACCTGCTTTTATGTAAATTGTCCAAATACCAATTTTAAGAGATCTGCATGACATTCCTAAATAGTAGAAGTAAATGCCATATTTCCATGAAACTCCTGAGATAAAACTACACTTGAACCAACAAAGGTACATGAGGCAGCAACATAGTCATGTATAATGTTACCAAAATTAATTGTTTTTTTGTTGTTTTCTGTGTGTGTTGGCGCTTTCAACACAACATCACTTCACACCTGGAAGCTCTGACCTTTCACACAATGAAAACCATTAAAATGGACCTTTAGCTGCAGAGCTGCGTCGCAGGTAGAACACGTTTAAAGAACACCAACTAGGGAAAGTGGTGCACATTAGCTTCTTTTTTTTAAAGAATATTCCAGTGCTTCAAAAAATATATTTTTTTAGTATGGCATGGTGCGGTTTATTTGTGTCGCACATGCCTCACGAGTTACATTAAGGGATATTACATAGTTTTATTTACAGTACATAGTTCAAGCAGAGCTTATTTAATCCTAATGTTTCTCAACAATATACAGTATGTATGTTTACTGATCTCTAGCATAAACAAGGACATAAAAAACAACATTATCATCAAGACCATTTGCATAATTACTAATGATAATTCCTTCATTTCTATAATAAAAAATAACACACTTAAAACAAGCTCAATGAGAACTGAATGTTTACACGATTTCTCTGCAAAGCATTGCCTATTTTTTTTTACTCCCAATTGTTCATCCTCAAAATATGTTTCCTCTATTTAACCTTCTAAGCCAGGGGTGTCCAAAGTGCGGCCCGGGGGCCATTTGCGGCCCGCAGCTAATTGTTTACCGGCCCGCCACACATTCTGCAAAAATTACAAAATTAATAACAATATTGCAAAAATTAAAAAAAACATTTAAAAAAAGTGGAATGAGGTGAAATCTAACAAGAAAAAGTTGCAATGTTGACACAAAGCTGCCATGCAGGCTGTTTTCTTTTTCTTTTGTCTTTGTTTATTTTTCTTTTTTTTTTGCCATTGCTGAAAAAGAAAAAAGACTATAATGAATTATTACTTAAAAAATATCACTTTAAAATGTTTTATGTGGAAAAAATATTGCATATACTGTGTGGTTGCCATATAAAAATATCAAAGTTTTTTTTTGGACAAAAGAGCATAAAACAAACAAAATAATAGTTCAAACGTAACATGGACAGATATATCTGAAGTTGATCTCGCAATTTAAGTGTTAAAAGTAAAAAAAAACTAATAAAAAATGTATCACTTTATGAGTGGGGTTACCTTTTGGATCCCGGATATATTTAGTAGGATTTTATTTAACTTTTCACTTTGATTACTCAAAAATATTAAATAATTAAAATCAATGGTGTCCTGCATTATTGATCTTTTAAGGCTCTAATTACTAAATACTGCATATTTCAGTTTTACTATGAAAAACAAAGTTGTCATTGACAGAAAACCTTTTTTTTTTTTTACTTTATATCAGGGGTGGGCAATTCATTTTTACCTGAGCACTGCTGGAGGGCCACACAGACAATATTTCAATTAAATTTTGCTCAATATTAATTTTTTACCTTCACTCAAAGGTTACAATACGCTCATAAATAACACTTTTCAAAATAAAAGCAGCACAGTTGTATTGCATGCACGACATAGTTGTTTTTTAAACTTTATTTTGCAATTTGGGATTGCCGCTGTTCACATTCACTCACAATCACACGCGCGCATACGTCCACACGGAAGTAATACAAATAACGCTTTTCAAAACAAAAGCAGCACCGTTGTATTGCACACTCGACATAGATACTTTTTAAAATGTATTTTGTAATTTATGATTGGCCTCACGCGGGCCGGACAGGGACACACAAAGGGCCGGATGAGGCCCGCGGGCCGCAGAATGCCCAGGTCTGCTTTATATCAACCTCAAGTTGATTTACTGTAAACGTTAAATAAAAAATAATAATAATTTGACTTATTTTTAACAGTTTAATGACTGAGACCCTTTATAGTCCCCGGGAGCCCTAAAGGTTAAAAAAAAAAAAAAATCCATATATTTTGTTAAGGTTTGAAAATGAAAAATATCAAAATGGCCCCCGCATGCTTACATTTTTCCGTGTGCGGCCCTCAGTGGAAAAAGTTTGGACACCCCTGTTCTAAAAAGTAAAAATGTGTTTTTTCGTCAGAGTTACACATTTAAAAAAAAACCACACACAGATATGCCCTGCAGAGGACTCTGGTTTTAAGGAGGTTTTGCTCAGGGATGGGTACCAAATATGGCACATTTAAAGGTACTTATGTCGGTACAGCCAGGTACCTATTCTTATACAATTACAGATTCTATGACGTGCAACACGTCCAGTTGCATATTCCGTACCAGCTCAAACAATTGGCGAGGAAACAAGCACTCAGAGTGTTCTGCTTGTAGGAAATGTTGTCATTTTATATGCCAACAAAGCACAAATGCCTGGTAGGAAGCACTGGAAAGTTCTAGCATTTCTAAAAATGACATCCTAATTCCCCATTTTAAAGAGACATCCCTTGACAAAATTAGAAAGGACTGGGAAACAGAATTTGTCAAAGTTTTGGATGACAATGGCTGGAAATCTGCAAAAAAATGATAGTACATCTTGTTCAAAGCTTCATCTAATACAGTTTAAAGGCCTACTGATATGATTTTTTTTTATTTAAACGGGAATAGCAGATCCATTGTATGTGTCATACTTGATCATTTCGCGATATTGCCATATTTTAACAATGCTGTGCTAACGACGCCATTGAAGCTAACTTAACAACTTAGCAACGGGACCTCACAGAGCTATGCTAAAAACATTAGCTCTCCACCTACGCCAGCCAGCCCTCATTTGCTCATCAACACCCGTGCTCACCTGCGTTCCAGCGATCGGCAGAAGGACGAAGGACTTCACCCGATGCGTTTGGCGGCCCGGAGACGTAGGAAGTCAAGGTGAGGTCGGCGGCTGGCGCGGCTAGCGCGGCTAGCGCTCCAACAAAGTCCTCCTGGTTGTGTTGCTGTAGTCCGCTGCTAATAATCCCACCTACAACTGTCTTCTTTGCAGCCTTCATTGTTCATTAAACAAATTGCAAAAGATGTCCAGAATACTGTGGAATTATGAAATGAAAACAGAGCTTTTTGTATAGGATTCTACGGGGTACCATAACTTCCGTTACTCTGACTTCGTCACACGCCTACGTCATCATACCGCGACGTTTCAGCCGGATATTTCCCGGGAAGTTTTAAAAGTCACTTTATAAGTTAACCCGGCCGTATTGGCATGTGTTGCAATGTTAAGATTTCATCATTGATATATAAACTATCAGACTGCGTGGTCGGTATTAGTAGGTTTCAGTAGGCCTTTAAGGTTGTCCATCGCATATATTTTACTCACGCCAAACTTTCCAAAATGTACGCCAATATTGCAGATACATGTAATCGCTGTCAATCGACTCGGGCAAACACGACACACATGTTCTGGTCCTGGTCCTGTCTGAAAGCCTACTGGACTATCTTTGAACATCTTGCAGATGCATAACATTTTAAATTGACGCCTTCTGCAGAATTGGCTATTTTTGGAATCCCACCAAACTATCAAAAAATGAAGCATATTTTAGGGATAGTATCGCCTTTGCATCATTAATAGCTCGTAGAAGGATTTTATTGGAGTGGAAATCACAGTTTGCCCCCAAGGCCTCACTGTGGCTTAAGGACCTCATGTTTTTTTTAGATTTAGAGAAAATTAAATAGAATCTGAAGGGTACACCAAAACTGTTGACAATGAACCTTTTTACCTACCTCAACTATGTTTTTCTTTGTTGTTGTTTTTATTCAATAACACTTCTTTGTATGTTTGATTTAATTGTTTGCAGTACATTGCTACCCACCGTGTAGGACGGGGGATGGGAGGGTGTGTTATTATAATTTATTATTATTATTATATTTTGTATTTTTATTTTTTAATGTAATTTTGTATTTTTTTGTATTTTATTTATTTATTTATTTTATATTTTTTCGGCGGGTGGAACAAAAAAAAGTGTCTGTTTTCTCAGTACAGTATTTCCTTATCAAATGAATAAATAAATATTATTTTAAAAAATAATACAACGTTCTAGCTTGATTTTAATTGCCGTATGCATGCTACCGATACTTATCAGCAATTGTGGATGGCGATTACCTCCGAATTTTGTAAACAAAACTACAAGGATGCACATTATAATCAACCAGCGGGTCTACAATACTTATAGTATAAATACTTTGTAGGATTCAACAAAAGACAAGACTGGCACATTCATATTAATGGCAAATACTACTTCCTAGCTAGGCAACACTGAAGTCTATACACTACTGCCATCTAAAGTCTTGGAACTGCCCCTGCATGCAAAGTTGAATAAGTAATACTTGCAAATGAGCCTCGGAAGTGTAAGAAAACAAGAAGAAAACACAAATAACAACATAGTTATCACTATCTGATAACAGTTATCACTAGCTGATAAACTGATACCTAACCCTAACCCTAACCCTAACCTTAACCCTAACCCTAACCCTAACCCTAACCTTAACCCTAACCCAGTGCTAAATGTTTAATCCTAAAATTAGATTTTATAAATAAACATTTCTTGACACATGAACCCGTACAGAGTACAGTTGAGGACGGGTATCGATTCCCAGGTATCGGGTACTGTATCGGTTCAAGTCGTCGGGACAAACCCTAGTTATGCTAACATTTAAGCTACTATTGAAGTAACCCCCTATTTTTTAGCTTTTCTTTGTTAATGTCAATTAATGGCAGTTAATTAGAGATAAATGTACATTTTCAAGCAATTAAACACAAAAGGGGGAAACATTATTGTAGTCCACACACGACTACACATTTTTATTTATTTTTTTTTTTTTTGTTTTTTTTTGTCCTGTCCAGATTTATTTTTTTATTTTTTTTAAATTTATTTTTTTATTTTTTTTGTCCTGTCCAGCTTCTCGGGCAAATCATATAGTAGATGTAGATGCCTATATCGGCTGTTCAGATTTAATTTACAAAAGAGAAGTGTAGGATACTTCTCTTGTTGCCTTATTTGTATTTTGACTTTATTAAATGTATTTATATTATCATTTGGTGCAGCCGGGCCGGAGCAGGAGGGGATAGAAAGAGGAAAAAAAGGAAGACAGAGGGGGGAATTGTGGGGAAAAGAGGGGGATTAGACAGAGAGACAAAAACAACAACAACAACAACAACAACAGAGCAACATCAGCAAATACTACAAGTACAAATATGATGGTGAAAGTAATAGCAAAGAAGCAGTTAGCGAAAATAAAAAACAATACAGAAATGACAATGAGCATTATTACAGTACAAATGGAGCAATATGAATACCAATAGAAATAGCGCTATTGCTAATGAACATTACCAATACTTTACCTTTGTTATCAACAATACAATTGTTCAAATGCAACAATACATATACGTCATGATAACTAGAGATAGGAAAGAATGCAGAAGAATGGAGGGGAAGAAAGAGAAGCAACCTACATTAACCTTGTAGACTACACATTTCTAAGGTTCAATGGTGACGAGTCCAGAGAGCAGAGGAAGCATATACTGTAGGTCAAATAGGAATAAAGCAGTATCATGCTCCTATTCTGCTCAGTCGCCCACAATTTTCCACTCCCCTTTCATACAATTACAAAAAACATAGTTCTAAGTCATGGCAAGATTGGTATGGATTTTTACAGGATATCTCACCCCAAATGACACTGGTACAACTTTGATAGATGATAGCCCCCTGCTGCTCAAAACTATTGCTGCTCTCACAGGAACAATTTGACATCGATTGTTATCTGTACTTTTTGGATTTATTGTGTAACACAGGAGGAAAAATGAGTCCATGATTTATATATATATATATATATATATATATATATATATATATATATATATATATATATATATATATATATAAATCATGGACTCATTTTACCTCCTGTGTATATATATATATATATATATATATATATATATATATATATATATATATATATATATATATATATATATATATATATATATATATATATATATATATATATATATATATATATATATATACAGGAGGAAAAATGAGTCCATGATTTATATATATGTATATATATATATATATATATATATATATATATATATATATATATATATATATATATATATATATATATATATATATATATATATATATATATATATATATATATATATATATATATATATATATATATATATATACACTACTGTTCAAAAGTTTGGGGTCACCCAAACAATTTTGTGGAATAGCCTTCATTTCTAAGAACAATAATAGACTGTCGAGTTTCAGATGAAAGTTCTCTTTTTCTGGCCATTTTGAGCGTTTAATTGACCCCACAAATGTGATGCTCCAGAAACTCAATCTGCTCAAAGGAAGGTCCGTTTTGTAGCTTCTGTAACGAGCTAAAGTGTTTTCAGATGTGTGAACATGATTGCACAAGGGTTTTCTAATCATCAATTAGCCTTCTGAGCCAATGAGCAAACACATTGTACCATTAGAACACTGGAGCGATAGTTGCTGGAAATGGGCCTCTATACACCTATGTAGATATTGCACCAAAAAGCAGACATTTGCAGCTAGAATAGTCATTTACCACATTAGCAATGTATAGAGTGTATTTCTTTAAAGTTAAGACTAGTTTCAAGTTATCTTCATTGAAAAATAAGGACATTTTAATGTGACCCCAAACTTTTGAACGGTAGTGTATATATATATATATATATATATATATATATATATATATATATATATATATATATATATATATATATATATATATATATATATATATATATATATATATATATATATATATATATATATATATATATATATATATATATATATATATATGTATATATGTTTGAGGTCATTGTCCTGTTGGAACACCCAACTGCGCCCAAGACCCAACCTCCGGGCTGATGATTTTAGCTTGTCCTGAAGAATTTGGAGGTAATCCTCCTTTTTCATTGTCCCATTTACTCTCTGTAAAGCAGCAGTTCCATTGGCAGCAAAACAGGCCCAGAGCATAATACTACCACCACCATGCTTGACGGTAGGCATGGTGTTCCTGGGATTAAAGGCCTCACCTTTTCTCCTCCAAACATATTGCTGGGTATTGTGGCCAGACAGCTCCATTTTTGTTTCATCTGACCACAGAACTTTCCTCCAGAAGATCTTATCTTTGTCCATGTGATGTCAGATGAAACCAAAATTTTTGGCCACATATACATATATATATATATATATATATATATATATATATATATATATATATATATATATATATATATATATATATATATATATATATATATATATATATATATATATATATATATGTATATATATATATATATATATATATATATAGTTGTGATGTATTAGATCCCTTGCTGTGGTCTAGGGACATACTGTATACCAGTAAAATATTTCAAAAATGTTGATTTTTGATCTACTGAAGGTTTTCACGTATTAAAAGACATGCACATTTGATAGCACACACAAAGCTGATCTACTCAAATTGTACGTAGAGGATTGCGTCTTTTAAGTGAGAAAATAAGGAGCTCTGCCCATTTAGTGTGTCGGTCATTTATGAATATGCAGAATATAGGCTGATTATCAGAACGCCCGCAATACTGAAAGGAGAAAGTGCATTAAAGAAAGTGGCTTCCATTGGAGTTGCCTTGCAGGACTGCTTCTAACATGCCCCAAAAGAAGAGGTACAACTCTGCTGCATGTTTCAAAACATAGCAGATGGGAACATAATAACATTCAAGGGCAGTAAATGAGTGTCTCCATGGTAAAAACACTCATACAAAATCTCGTTGACATGTATGACTTAAGTGTTATTATGACAATGACAATAAAGGAATTGATTGATTGATTGATTGATTGATTGATTGATTGATTGATTGATTGTAAAGCTGCTAGTACTCACAAAAACCTTAATTAAATGGGGCGGTTTGCACTTTTTTTTTTCAATTGGACACACAGTCTTAATAGATCACATGAAAAAACGCCCACTAATAGTACACACTAGGGTTGTCCCCATACCAATATTTTGGTGCTGGTACATTTTGATACTTTTCTAAATAAAGGGGACCACAAAAAATGTCATTATTGTCTTTATTTTAACAAAAAATGTAAGTGTACATGAAACATATGTTTATTATTTTCATTTAGTCCTTAAATAAAATAGTGAACATACTAGACAACTTGTCTTTTAGTAGTAAGTAAACAAACAATGACTCCTAATTAGTCGTATGCAGTAACATTTTGTGTCATTTATACACCTATTATTTTGTACACATTATAAGGGACAAACTGTAAAAATTTATTATATTATCTACTTGTTCATTTACTGTTAATATCTGCTTATTTTCTGTTTCAACATGTTCTATCTACACTTCTGTTCAAATGTAATAATCACTTATTCGTCTCTTCTTTCATACTTGACATTAGTTTTGGATGATACCACACATTTAGGTATCGATCCGATACCAAGTCGTTACAGGATCATACATTGGTCATATTTAAAGTCCTCATGTGTCCAGGGACGTATTTCCTGACTTTATAAACACAATATCAATTTAAAAAAAAAGGAAACAAGATTTTGTGATGCTAAAAAATATCCATGTAATCATAGTAGTATCAACTAGATACGCTATTGTACTTGGTATCATTACAGTGGATGTCAGGTGTAGATCCACCCATGGTGTTTGTTTACATTGTGACGGCGGTGAGCTATTGTATCCTCCTACGGTGTGTAGTGAAGCATGTTTAGCTATTCCTCGTCCTCCAGTGATAATGCTACTTGTAAGAAACTTACTTTATTTGTGGCCATGGAGACAAGGATTAGTGATTTAGAAGTAGCTAAAACACTGGATGGACTTTGTTAACCATGTCTTAAAGCACCTCTTTCAGTGTTATAACTTCACCTTTATCTTTACTTTTTACACCAAAATGCGTCCAATCTCCCTTTTCTGTCCACACACTGTGTCTGCTTGTAAGTACTCTGTGTGTGCGCTGCCGAACATGCTCCTCTGCTCGTAAAACCAGCAATGTCACGCGCCGTTATGACAGTTAAAAAAAAGGGAGGGAGTCGGGGGCACCGGTACTTTTTCAGCGGCGGTATAGTACCGAATATGATTCATTAGTATCACGGTTGGTGCGTATGTTCTGGATTTTAGTAGATCAGGCCCGTCCTTACAATAGAATTAATACCTGTTAAACACATTCCAGTGTATGTAATATTGCATGTAATTCCGATGTCATAGCAACTTGTACACAATAAGTGTTGAGGATACTAACTTGGGCCAACAGGTTAAGGGATTAGTTAGGACCTGCAGCCCGCTGATAAACATGTGGTGTTCAAATATAATTCACCTTCAGCCACTGCCAGGCGTCTTGAGTTTACAACCCTGTTGCATTGGCTTGCAATGATAAGCATGCCTGCAACATAAACAAAGAGTTCCAATGAAAACGGTTAGCATTAGGATGCTATGCTGCTTTCAAATGAAATATGAATGTGCCGAATAATGTCCTTATATGTATTGTTAAACACAAGTCACTTACTTCAATGCATGTTGGAGGTTTAAAAGCAGTACTTAAAGGCCTACTGAAAGCCACTACTAGCGACCACGCAGTCTGATAGTTTATATATCAATGAGGACATCTTAACATTGCAACACATGCCCATACGGCCGGGTTAACTTATAAAGTGACATTTTACATTCCCCGCTAAACTTCCGGTTGAAAACGTCTATGTATGATGACGTATGCGCGTGACGTCAATGGTTGGAACGGAAGTATTCGGACACATTGTATCCAATACAAAAAGCTCTGTTTTCATTTCATAATTCCACAGTATTCTGGACATCTGTGTTGGTGAATCTTTTGCAATTTGTTTAATGAACAATGAAGACTGCAAAGAAGAAAGCTGTAGGTGGGATCGGTGTATTAGCGGCTGGCTGCAGCAACACAACCAGGAGGACTTTGACTTGGATAGCAGACGCGCTATCCGACGCTAGCCGCCGACCGCATCGATGATCGGGTGAAGTCCTTCGTCGCTCCGTCGATCGCTGGAACGCAGGTGAGCACGGGTGTTGATGAGCAGATGAGGGCTGGCGTAGGTGGATAGCTAATGTTTTTAGCATAGCTCTGTGAGGTCCTGTAGATAAGTTTGCTTCAATGGCGTCGTTAGCAACAGCATTGTTAAGCTTCGCCAGGCTGGAAATTATTAACCGTGTAGTTACATGTCTATGGTTTAATAGTATTGTTGATCTTCTGTCTATCCTTCCAGTCAGGGGCTTATTTATTTTGTTTCTATCTGCAGTTAAGCCCGATGCTATCACGTTAGCTCCGTAGCTAAAGTGCTTCGCCGATGTATTGTCGTGGAGATAAAAGTCACTGTGAATGTCCATTTCGCGTTCTCGACTCTCATTTTCAAGAGGATATAGTATCCGAGGTGGTTTGAAATACAAATCCGTGATCCACAATAGAAAAAGGAGAAAGTGTGGAATCCAATGAGCCAGCTTGTACCTAAGTTACGGTCAGAGCGAAAAAAGATACGTCCTGGAGTGCACTCTAGTCCTTCACTCTCACGTTCCTCATCCACAAATCTTTCATCCTGGCTCAAATTAATGGGGTAATCGTCGCTTTCTCGGTCCGAATCGCTCTCGCTGCTGGTGTAAACAACGGGGAAATGTGAAGAGCCTTTCAACCTGCGACGTCACGCTACTTCCGGTACAGGCGAGGCTTTTTTTATCGGCGAGCAAAAGTTGCGAACTTTATCGTCGATGTTCTCTACTAAATCCTTTCAGCAAAAATATGGCAATATCGCGAAATGATCAAGTATGACACATAGAATGGATCTGCTATCCCCGTTTAAATAAAAAAATGTCATTTCAGTAGGCCTTAAGCAACTTTCTTTGATGTGACAGGTGGTGACAGTACACCTACTTTGAGACAAGAGCTATAGTGATGCATGCTTGGATATGCTTTAAAGTCATATCCAACAATTGCGACGACGACTTTTTACTGTCAACTGAGTTTCGTTTTTTAATGATTTCTGCTAGTGGTGTGCCTCTGCATTTTTTCAACGCAAAAAAATGTGCCTTGGCTCAAAAAAAGGTTGAAAAACACTGGACTACGCAACTGAATGTCATTTTTCAGAACAGCGGCCCTCATCGCACATAACAAACCTACAAACAGTACGTGTATTTTTTGTTTGTTTGTTTGCACAGGCAATTTTAGCCATTTAAAGGCCTACTGAAAGCCACTACTAGCGACCACGCAGTCTGATAGTTTATATATCAATGATGACATCTTAACATTGCAACACATGCCAATACGGCCGGGTTAACTTATAAAGTGACATTTTTAATTTCCCGCCACACTTCCACTTGAAAAGGTCTATGTATGATGACGTATGCGCGTGACGTCAATAGTTAAACGGAAGTATTCGGACACCATTGTATCCAATACAAAAAAGCTCTGTTTTCATCTCAAAATTCCACAGTATTCTGGACATCTGTGTTGGTGAATCTTTTGCAATTTGTTTAATGAACAATGGAGGCTGCAAAGAAGAACGTTGTAGGTGGGATCGGTGTATTAGCGGCTAAGTACAATACTTACAGCAACACAACAAGGACTACTTACTACGCCTAGCCGATGCTTGCCGCCAAACCCACGGATGAAGTCCTTCGTCGCGCCGTCGATCGCTGGAACGCAGGTGAGCACGGCTGTTGATGGGAAGATGAGGGCTGGCTGGCGTAGGTGGAGCGCTAATGTTTTTATCATAGCTCTGTGAGGTCCGGTTGCTAAGTTGCTACATTAGCACTATTTCTATTGGTATTCATATTGCTCCATTTTTAGTGTAATAATGCTCATTGTCATTTCTGTATTATTTTTTATTTTCGCTAACTGCTTATTTGCTATTACTTTTACCATCATATTTGTACATGTCGTATTTGCTGATGTTGCTCTGTTGTTGTTGTTGTTGTTGTTGTTGTTGTTGTTTTTGTCTCTCTGTCTAATCCCCCTCTTTTCCCCACAATTCCCCCCTCTGTCTTCCTTTTTCTCTCTTTCTATCCCCTCCTGCTCCGTCCCGGCTGCACCAAATGATAATATAAATACATTTAATAAAGTGAAAATATAAATAAGGCAACAAGAGAAGTATCCTACACTTCTCTTTTGTAAAGTCAATCTGAACAGCCGATATGGGCATCTACATCTGCTATATGATTTGCCCGAGAAGCTGGGCAGGACATTAAAAAAAAAAAAAAAAAAAAAAAAAAATAGTACTGTGAGGTCCGGTTGCTAAGTTGCTAAATTAGCCTTAGCGTCGTTAGCAACAGCATTGTTAAGCCTTACCAGGTTGAGAATTTTTAACCGTGTAGTTACATGTACATGGTTTAATAGTATTGTTGATCTTCTGTCTATCCTTCCAGTCAGGGGTTTATTCATTATGTTTCTATCTGCATTTGAGACAGAGGCTATCACGTTAGCTCATGCTACAGAGGTTCATCGATGATGGGTGTCCTTCGTCGCGCCGTCGATCGCTGGAACGCAGGTGAGCACGGCTGTTGATGGGAAGATGAGGGCTGGCTGGCGTAGGTGGAGCGCTAATGTTTTTATCATAGTTCTGTGAGGTCCGGTTGCTAAGTTGCTAAATTAGCCTTAGCGTCGTTAGCAACAGCATTGTTAAGCCTTACCAGGCTGAGAATTTTTAACCGTGTAGTTACATGTACATGGTTTAATAGTATTGTTGACCTTCTGTCTATCCTTCCAGTCAGGGGTTTATTTATTTTGTTTCTATCTTCATTTGAGAACGATGCTATCACATTAGGTCAGCCCGGAGCCTGGGGGTCTTCAAAACCCTCCTTAAAACCTACCTCTTCTCGCTGGCCTTTGACCCGAGCTGAGTCCGCCCACTAGGCCACCATTTCTAGTCCCCCCCCCTCCCACCCCTTCGCTTTAGTTGTATTTTTCAATTTGTAGCACTTTTATTATTATTATTATTATTATTATTATTTTTTTTTTTTCTGCAAATTTTTTTTAAAACTTTTTATTCGACCCCTTTTACCGTATTGCATTTGCATTGTCTTGTTTAGCACACTCATTGTTTATGTTCTTTGTTTGTTTGTTTTTTGTTTTGCTTAGTTGTTGTTTTTTTTTTGTTGTTGGTTTTTTTTTTTTTTTTTTTTTTTTTTTTGTTTGTTTTTTGTTTGCTCCATGCTTTTTTAACCTGTAAAGCACTTTGGTGCAACCTAAACAGTTGTTGAAAATGTGCTATATAAATAAAGTTGACTTGACTTGACTTGACTTGACTATCACGTTAGCTCAGTAGCTAAGTGTGTTGCCGATGTATTGTCGTGGAGATAAAAGTCACTTTAAATGTCCATTTCGCGTTCTCGACTCCCATTTTCAAGAGGATATAGTATCCCAGGTGGTTTAAAATACAAATCCGTGATCCACAATAGAAAAAGGAGAGAGTGTGGAATCCAATGAGCCAGCTTGTACCTAAGTTACGGCCAGAGCGAAAAAAGATACGTCCATCACTGCCTCTCAAGTCCTTCACTCTCACGTTCCTCATCTACGAATCTTTCATCCTCGCTCAAATTAATGGGGTAATCGTCGCTTTTTCGCTCCGAATCTCTCGCTCCATTGTAAACAACGGGGAATTGTGAGGAATACTAGCTCCTGTGACGTCACGCTACTTCCGCTACAGGCAAGGCTTTTTTTTATCAGCGACCAAAAGTTGCGAACTTTATCGTCGATTTTCTCTACTAAATCCTTTCAGCAACAATATGGCAATATCGCGAAATGATCAAGTATGACACATAGAATGGATCTGCTATCCCCGTTTAAATAAAAAAAATTCATTTCAGTAAACCTTTAAAAGTTCCACCCTAGAAAACTAGTGTTTACTGTCCGTCTTAAGATACAGTGTGTTTCTACACGCTTGCATCATCCACCCTGCTGACAAGAAAGTAAGCAAAGAGATAAACTAAAGCACATATTTGTATTTGGGATTGTCTCGGGAGAGACGGCTGCAGATAATGTTTGTGAAAGAGAGAAAGAGGATAATAAATATTCATTGCTTATCAGCGTGTCTAAAAGTGTTGGCCGGGGTCAGGTCGTGCAGATAGATTCCTGCAGATGGAAAGCCACGACACGCCTTCGGGCCCCGCAGCACTTTATTTCCCTGCATCGCCAACACCATCGGGCCCCCGAGTCTCAAATCTGCAGTCGGCCAAATATTTATTTGCGCTGATAAGGTGAAGACAAAATGTCGGCGATTGCCATGCAAGGTGTGTCCGCTGGCACGTATACGTTCCTTCCTTTAGGAGCGATACACCCGCAGGCGGAGATGATTACCTGTCAGACATCTGTCTTCATCCTCCATTGACTTCACTTGTGGCCATGAATGCGAGGCGCGGAAGGAAATGGAAGCATCTCATGTTAAAGGTGCTGAATGCATTAGGATTTTATTCCAACCAAAACTGGTATGACGAACACAACCGGCTGGCATATGTTACCATTTAAGAGAGTTCAATGCACAAAGAAATGTCTGTTTCTTACAAGTACAAACTAAATTACCCTATTTTTCGGACCATAGGGCGCAACGGATTATAAGGCGCACTGCCGATGAGCGGGTCTATTTTCATACAAAAGGCGCACCGGATTATAAAGCGCATTAATTTGATTATTTTCTAAATGTAAAATACTTCCTTGCGGTCTACATCAGTGTTTTTCAACCTTTTTTGAGCCAAGGCGTATTAGTTTTTTGTTGTTTTCCTGTGTGCAGTGTTTTAGTTCTTGTCCTGCGCTCCTATTTTGGTGGCTTTTCCTCTTTTTTTGGTATTTTCCTGTAGCAGTTTCATGTCTTATTTGAGCGATATTTCCCGCATCTACTTTGTTTTAGCACTCAAGAATATTTCAGTTGTTTTTATCCTTCTTTGTGGGGACATTGTTGACTGTCATGTCATGTTCGGATGTACTTTGTGGACGCCGTCTTTGCTCCACAGTAAGTCTTTGCTGTCGTCCAGCATTCTGTTTTTGTTTACTTAGTAGCCAGTTCAGTTTTAGACAGACAGTTTTGGAAAATGCCAATGTCTGAGGTGATTATTTTGATGAAGAGATTATGTTGTGTAGTAACCGGTTAAAAGAGTTTTGTTGATTGCTAATTGATTTTGCTAAATCTGTTTTGATTATTTAATTCTTTACTTGGACATATTTGATTATTGACCTTTGATTGTGAATACATGTGCTTTGTTATAATGGATGATTTACCTTTTTGATTATTTTCAATATGCTTATTTTGATGAATTGTTTAGGCCAGGGGTCACCAACGCGGTGCCCGCGGGCACCAGGTAGCCCGTAAGGACCAGATGAGTAGCCCGCTGGCCTGTTCTAAAAATAGCTCCAATAGCAGCACTTACCAGTGAGCTGCCTCTATTTTTTACATTTTATTTATTTACTAGCAAGCTGGTCTCGCTTTGCTCGACATTTTTAATTCTAAGAGAGACAAAACTCAAATAGAATATGAAAATCCAAGAAAATATTTTAAAGACTTGGTCTTCACTTGTTTAAATAAATGCATACATTTTTTTTTTACTTTGCTTCTTATAACTTTCAGAAAGACAATTTTAGAGAAAAAATACAACCTTAAAAATGATTTCAGGATTTTTAAAAACATATACCTTTTTGACCTTTTAAATTCCTTCCTCTTCTTTCCTGACAATTTAAATCAATGTTCAAGCAAATTAATTTTTTTATTGTAAAGAATAATAAATACATTTTGATTTAATTCTTCATTTTAGCTTCTGTTTTTTCGACGAAGAATATTTGTGAAATATTTCTTCAAACTTGTTATGATTAAAATTTAAAAAAAAAATATTCTGGCAAATCTAGAAAATCTGTAGAATCAAATTTAAATCTTATTTCAAAGTCTTTTTAATTCATTTTAAAAATGTTGTTCTGGAAAATCTATAAGAAATAATGATTTGTCTTTGTTAGAAATATAGCTTGGTCCAATTTGTTATATATTCTAACAAAGTGCAGATTGGATTTTAACCTATTTAAAACATGTCATCAAATTTCTAAAATTAATCTTAATCAGGAAAAATTACTATTGATGTTCCATAAATTATTTTTTTAACTTTTTCAAAAAGATTCAAATTAGCTAGTTTTTCTCTTCTTTTTTTCGGTTGAATCTTGAATTTTATAGAGTCGAAATTGAAGATAAACTATGTTTCAAAATTTAATTGTCATTTTTTTCGTGTTTTCTCCTCTTTTAAACCGTTCAATTAAGTGTAAATATAATTAATTATAAATAATAACAGAGTTAAAGGTAAATTGAGCAAATTGGCTATTTCTGGCAATTTATTTAAGTGTGTATCAAACTGGTAGCCCTTCGCATTAATCACTACCCAAGAAGTAGCTCTTGGTTTCAAAAAGGTTGGTGACCCCTGGTTTAGGCCTATTTAATGCATGCGACTTTGAAATTGATTAAGAATATAAATGTACTGTATATAATATACTATATACTACTATTGCCTCTATTTATTACTATTGCAGATTTTGGGTGCTTTGTTTCCTCTTGTTGTTGTTCAATTCTTGACACTTTGGGATTTAAATAAATGTTTGTAAACTCTTACCAACTGCGTGCCTTGCCATCCTTGGTTTGAAAGTCTGGTTTGCAAAGGTTACATTACCTTCACCCAAGGCGGGGTGTGACGCATGTAATGGTGGTTCTTTGCTCAAAATAATGCATAGATGATGTTTTACACATCATCTTCAAGTCACTTTCTGACCGTCTCTTCAGGATGCGCCGTTTTGTGGGCGGTCTTACTTACGTGCCTCCACTTGGACAGCGTCTTCTCCCCGTCATCTTTGTTGTAGCGGTGTAGCGTGCAAGGACGGGAGTGGAAGAAGTGTCAAAAAGATGGCGCTAATTGTTTTAATGACATTCAGACTTTACTTCAATCAATAACGTAGCAGCATCTCCTCATCCGTGGCTCACTAGTGCAACAACAACGCCCGGAATGTGTCCCGTGAAAAAAACGTCCGACCGGAACTCTCTAATAACTAAAGTTACTTGGGTGAATAATGTAAACTCACTACACCGGTATGTTTTAGTGCTTTCATGGCGAGTTTACTGACAGATATAAGTAAGAACTTTACACTACTTTATATTAGAAATGGCAACAGTGGAGGATGAATGTCACATAACAAGAAGATAGAGAAAAAGAAGTGAAGTGAAGTGAATTACATTTATATAGCGCTTTTTCTCAAGTGACTCAAAGCGCTTTACATTGTGAAACCCAATATCTAAGTTACATTTTAAACCAGTGTGGGTGGCACTGGGAGCAGGTGGGTAAAGTGTCTTGCCCAAGGACACAACGGCAGTGACTAGGATGGCGGAAGCGGGGATCGAACCTGCAACCCTCAAGTTGCTGGCACGGCCGCTCTGCCAACCGAGCTATACCGTCGTAAAAGAAGAAGCTTATCCACTACAAAGTCGGCACAGACTACAAAGGCGGATGTGCACAAATTTTCAGGACTTATGCAGATCCCAAATACACATCAGCAGGTACCAGAAGGTAAGAAACGTTGCTTTTGCATAATATTGCGAAACAAAACACCAGATAATATATCTAACCTTATACACACACCATAATAATACTCCTATGTTGAAGCACAGTACAATCCATCAAGTGGTGTGGCTTCATAGCTTACCAAAGTCCTACTAAAACATGTTGATAGATTTTTGAGCGCCGTGTGTAATGTTCTATATTTTCAATGGAACATAAAACATTTTGGTGTTTACTTGAGTCATATTGCAGCCTACACATATGTCTTATGTTTTACTGCCATCTACTGGTCACACTTATCAATACACCATGTACCAAATAAAATTGATTCAAGGTCGGTAAGCACAACCAGAGTTATTCCGTATATATTCCGCCTTATATTCCGAAAAATACGGTACACCAATTGTTTTGCCTCCATGAATGTGGTGGTTTCATCGGAATTTTTAAATCTCCTCTTTGGCAATATTTGGTTCATTATGGACTTTAATACCGTACATTGCGGATTATAAGACGCTACTTTTTTCTTCGCTGACGGCTATAATGCACATAGTTTAAAAAAAACACACACAAAGGGTGTGTTATTGTTTGTGCTATGGCGCCATCTTTTGGATGAGTTCACTCAATGCAGGTGTTGCGAGGTGAACGTCGACAGATTTTCCTTCGGTCTAGCGCTTTTAACCGGAAGGACAAATGCCGTTCCATCTTCTAGTCGTCCATAGTGTTTTTACTCGTCTGTATTTACTCGTATGCATTCTTCATTCATCGCTCCAAGCAACGTTTGTAAGTTTTACAATATAACTACAACAATGCATACTTACTAAACCGTCCCATCTGTCGTTAGCATTAGCTAATATGCTAAAACGTTTCCAAGTGTCTGTGTTAGTATTATTAACTAACAATGGCATTCTTTTCGTATTGTCTAAGTTTCACAAATTCCTCAGTAAACTCACTAAAACGTCACCGTGGAGTTACTGAATCTTTTTAGCTGATTCTAGAGCTAGCTTCCGCAGCTACGAGGATTTCTGTTGTGTTTGATCAGCCGTTTAACTGCCGTGTTACAGACACCGTTAAACAATTAAGGTATGTAAATAAAAATTGACAAAATCTTTCTGTGTAAATACCTAATTTCACAACGTATATACACGTATCTGCGGCTAATACATGGACATTTTATTCATATTTTTTTCACAAATTTAGTGGGTGAGGTTTAAATACCGTTGCGTTCCATAGTCCGGAAAACACGGTGGTACTCATATCATGAACTAGGGGGGACACAAGCTCCGCCGTGGACTTTGGCGCTAAAAACAGAGAAAGAAAATAAGTAGTATTCTATTTTGTGTCCTCTTCTACTGATGTTTTATTGTTGTAATTGCACCTTGAGTTGGAAATTCACATTTCCAGCAGCTTTGCAAGGGTGGGAACACACAGGTGCGTGCGAGTTTTTCGAAATGAATAACAAGTATTAAAAAGGTCATAATACATTTATTTACAAATATATTCATGAGAAGCTGATGCTGGAGATAAGGAAACATAGGCTATGGTATCGATACATCATCATATATGTGTCATATTTTTGCTCATCATGTTAACCATATCAGTTTTGAAGTAAATATAGTAGTTTTCCATGCCTTTAACCACACTGTTTATGCGGGAAAAGGGCTGCAGTCCTGTAGATGATGATGTCATACCAAGTACAGTTAGTAATCTCCCCATTACTCAAAAAGTAATTGATGTTATGGGAAACTACTGTAAGATTTATTTGCAGGACCAAAAAAATAACATAAAGGGAATTTCTTATTAAAATGTGTCCGTGGAGGCGCTCGGGGTTCTTTAATTGTGCCTAACTTTTAAGCATTCAGGTGCTTTCATCTTGTGAATTAAATTAAAAAAACATGTCTTTTCATATAATATATATTCTCATTTGGTGTCTCCATGCCTCTCTCTCTCTCTCACTCTCTCTCTAGCTGACAAATGCAGCAAAGTTTGCCATTCCGGGTTTTATCTGATGAAAAAATTGTAATCCGAAGAGACTTGCCTCAGAATAATCAGGCGGCTAAATGTTATTTTCCTGTGTTCTTCCATTCCGATGGATGATGTCTGACGAGCTCGGGGCTCATTAAAAGAAGAACATCTAAACGAGCTGGCTGACAGGTGAACAAAGTCCTTGTAGTAACTTAACTTTGTTGCTAAGCTTCTGCATCAAATGAAAAGTTAAAGCCTCTTGAGATCATTTTCGCGTACAGTTCGATGTCTACCTGCGTACTGTAACCTGCTGAATATACAGTCTAACTTTATTCTAACCTGCTGAACATACACTCTAACTTTATTCTAACCTGCTGAATATACAGTCTAACTTTATTCTAACCTGCTGAACATACAGTCTAACTCAGGGGTCACCAACGCGGTGCCCGCGGGCACCAGGTAGCCCGTAAGGACCAGATGAGTAGCCCGCTGGCCTGTTCTAAAAATAGCTCAAATAGCAGCACTTACCAGTGAGCTGCCTCTATTTTTTAAATTGTATTAATTTACTAGCAAGCTGGTCTCGCTTTGCCCGACATTTTTAATTCTAAGAGAGACAAAACTGAAATAGAATTTGAAAATCCAAGAAAATATTTTAAAGACTTGGTCTTCACTTGTTTAAATAAATTCATTAATTTGTTTACTTACTGATTCTTATAACTTTCAGAAAAACAATTTTAGAGAAAAAATACAACCTTAAAAATGATTTTAGGATTTTTAAATACATATACTTTTTTACCTTTTAAATTCCTTCCTCTTCTTTCCTGACAATTTAAATCAATGTTCAAGTAAATGTATTTTTTTTATTGTAAATAATAATAAATACATTTTAATTTAATTCTTCATTTTAGCTTCTGTTTTTTCGACGAAGAAAATTTGTGAAATATTTCTTCAAACTTATTATGATTAAAATTCAAAAAAATTATTCTGGCAAATCTAGAGAATCTGTAGAATCAAATTTAAATCTTATTTCAAAGTCTTTTGGATTTCTTTTAAAATTTTTGTTCTGGAAAATCTAGAAGAAATAATGATTTGTCTTTGTTAGAAATATAGCTTGGTCCAATTTGTTATATATTCTAACAAAGTGTAGATTGGATTTTAACCTATTTAATCAAAATTCTAAAATTATCTTAATCAGGAAAAATTACTAATGATGTTCCATAAATTCTTTTTTTAAGTTTTTCTCTTCTTTTTTTCGGTTGAATATTGAATTTTAAAGAGTCGAAATTGAGGATAAACTATATTTCAAAATTTAATTGTCGTTTTTTTCGTGTTTTCTCCTCTTTTAAACCGTTCAATTAAGTGTAAATATCATTAATTATTAATAATAACATAGAGTTAAAGGTAAATTGAGCAAATTGGCTATTTTTGGCAATTTATTTAAGTGTGTATCAAACTGGTAGCCCTTCGCATTAATCACTACCCAAAAAGTAGCTCTTGGTTTCAAAAAGGTTGGTGACCCCTGTTCTAACTTTATTGTAACCTGCTGAACATACAGTGGTGGTCAAAAGTGTACATACACTTGTAAAGAACATCATGTCATGGCTGTCATGAGTTTACAATCATTTCTACAACTCTTATTGTTTTGTGATGTAGTGATTGGAGCACATACTTGTTGGTCACAAAATAACATTCATGAAGTTTGGTTCTTTTATGAATTTATTATGGATCTACTGAAAATGTGAGGGTCAAAAGTATACATACAGCAATGTTAATATTTGCTTACATGTCCCTTGGCAAGTTTACCTGCAATAAGGCGCTTTTGGTAGCCATCCACAAGCTTCTGCTTGAATTTTAGACCACAAAATTGCTGCAGTTCAGCTAAATGTGTTGCTTTTCTGACATGGACTTGTTTCTTCAGCATTGTCCACACATTTAAGTCAGGATTTTGGGAAGGCCATTCTAAAACCTTCATTCTAGCCTGATTTAGCCATTCCTTTACCTCTTTTGAGGTGTGTTTGGGGTCATTGTCCTGTTGGAACACCCAACTGCGCCCAAGACCCAACCTCCGGGCTGATGATTGTAGCTTGTCCTGAAGAATTTGGAGGTAATCCTCCTTTTTCATTGTCCCATTAAAGCACCAGTTCCATTGGCACCAATAAGAGGCCCGGAGCATAATACTACCAACACCATGCTTGACGGTAGACATGGTGTTCCTGGGATTAAAGGCATCACCTTTTCCCCTCCAAACATATTGCTGGGTATTGTGGCCAAACAGCTAATTTTTTGTTTCATCCGACCACAGAACTTTCCTCCAGAAGGTCTTATCTTTGTCCATGTGATGTCAGATGAAACTTTTGACCCAGCACATTTTCAGTAGACACATAATAAATTCATAAAAGAAGCAAACTTCATGAATGTTTTTTTTTTGTGACCAACAAGTATGTGCTCCAATCACTACATCACAAAAAAATAAGAGTTGTAGAAATGATTGTAAACTCAAGACAGCCATGACATGATGTTCTTTACAAGTGTATGTACACTTTTGACCAGGACTGTACAGTCTAACTTCATATACAGTCTTAAAGGCCTACTGAAATTATTTTTTTTTATTTAAACGGGGATAGCAGATCTATTCTATGTGTCATACTTGATCATTTCGCGATATTGCCATATTTTTGCTGAAAGGATTTAGTAGAGAACAACGACGATAAAGATCGCAACTTTTGGTATCTGATAAAAAAAAGGCTTGCCCCTACCGGAAGTAGCGTGACGTAGTCAGTTGAACATATACGCAAAGTTCCCTATTGTTTACAATGATGGCCGCATGAAGTGAGAGAGATTCGGACCGAGAAAGCGACAATTTCCCCATTAATTTGAGCGAGGATGAAAGATTTGTGGATGAGGAAAGTGCAAGTGAAGGACTAGTGGGGAGTTGAAGCTATTCAGATAGGGAAGATGCTGTGAGAGGCGGGGGTGACCTGATATTCAGCTGGGAATGACTACAACAGTAAATAAACACAAGACATATATATACTCTATTAGCCACAACACAACCAGGCTTATATTTAATATGACACAAATTAATCCCGCACACCTAGGTGTTTGTTATGCTAGCTCCTAGCTACTAGCTACTAGCTCGAGCTAGTTATGGCTCGAGCGGGTAATATGGACGGGATCCCGTATATATAACCCGCCAATACAATTCAAACACCTGCACAACACACACACTCACTCAGCCCAAAGAACCGTTCACCTAACCCAAGGTTCATAAAGCTTATATATTTAACCAAAGTTACGTACATGACACGCACGTACGGGCAAGCGATCAAATGTTTGGAAGCGCGCGGGTGGGACCTGATATTCAGCTGGGAATGACTACAACAGTAAATAAACACAAGACATATATATATACTCTATTAGCCACAACAGAACGAGGCTTATATTTAATATGCCACAAATTAATCCCACATAAAAACACCTAGGTTTTTGTTATGCTAGCTCCTAGCTCCTAGCTACTAGCTACTAGCTCGAGCTAGTTATAGCAAGCGATCAAATGTTTGGAAGCGTACTCACGGTATCGCATCTGCGTCTGTTAACGAAGTCAAAGTCCTCCTGGTAAGAGTCTCTGTTGTCCGAGTTCTTCAATCTTGACTGCATCTTTCGGGAATGTAAACAACGAAACACCGACTGTGTTGTGTTGCTGACTTCCCTCGCAAAATACTCCGCTTCGCACCGACTTTCTTCTTTGCTTGCTCAGCTTCTTTCTCCATAATGCAATGAACAAATTGCAATAGATTCACCAACACAGATGTCCAGAATACATCCAGAATGAGATGAAAACAGCTATTTCGTATTGGCTTCAATGTGGAAGCCATACCTGTGTTCTACTGGCTACGTCATGCGCATACGTCATCCTCAGAGGCGTTTCGAACCGGAAGCTTAGCGGGAAATGTAAAATGTCACTTTATAAGTTAACCCGGCCGTATTGGCATGTGTTGCAATGTTAAGATTTCATCATTGATATATAAACTATCAGACTGCGTGGTCGCTAGTAGTGGCTTTCAGTAGGCCTTTAACGTGCACACTGAGCTCCTCTCATTAGGGCCGCCTGCTTGAAAGATGAGCGTTTAAAGGAGACTGCGCTCTTTGAGTCTTTGGCTTTAACATTGTGAAACTTCTTTCCTCTGCACTGAAGATGTGTGGACGTGAGACCCCATTAAATATAACTCACTGACATCAAATATGCACGTCTGGAAGGACATGGACGATGTTCACCCTCACACATGTGCTCTCTCTTACGGTGGTGTTGGACAGTCAATGACTTGTCTGACATTGACTTTATGACTTCACCTAACCTGCTTTCTCTCAAAATACACCCGCAGCCTTGACAGCCCACGCTGTTTGCTGTCCAGATGGGATATGAATTCACAAAATTAGAACGCCTGCCAACATCTCTGGTGCAGTTGAGGACAGGATTTATTGTTCAAACTGTACTAATGCCATGTAGAATGCCAACGTTCTAGTCTTTAAGTGTGTCAATGCGCTGTTAGACCTGTATTGCAGTGTTTTCAGTCACCTTTCTCCATAAAAAAACCCCCAAAAAAACACTAACCAAAATCAGAAAAATGATAGCAAAACACATGACAAGTACCATATTTTCCGGACCATAGGGCACAGCGGATTAAAAGGCACACTGCCGATGAGCGGGTCTATTCAGGTCTATTTTCAATTATAGAAGTGTAATTCAAGTGACCTTGATTAGAACTTACCTTCCCGGTAAGGTCTATTCAGGTGTACTGGAGAGAAAGCCACGCCGGATAGTCAAACCTCAGATTCAGGAGGAACAGTGTGGTTTTCGTCCTGGTTGTAGAACTGTGGACCAGCTCTATACTCTGGGCAGGGTTCTTGAGGGTGCATGGGAGTTTGCCCAACCAGTCTACATGTGTTTTGTGGACTTGGAGAAGGTATTCGACCGTGTCCCTCGGGAAGTCCTGTGGGGAGTGTTCAGAGAGTATGGGGTATCGGACTGTCTGATTGTGGCGGTCCGCTCCCTGTATGATCAGTGTCAGAACTTGGTCCACTCCCTGTATGATCAGTGTCAGAGCTTGGTCCGCATTGCCGGCGGTAAGTCGGACACGTTTCCAGTGAGGGTTGGACTCCGCCAAGGCTGCCCTTTGTCACCCATTCTGTTCAGAACTTTTATGGACAGAATTACGAGGCGCAGTCAAGGCGTTGAGGGGATCTGGTTTGGTGGCTGCAGGATTAGGTCTCTGCTTTTTGCAGATGATGTGGTCCTGATGGCTTCATCTGGCCAGGATCTTCAGCTCTCACTGGATCGGTTCGCAGCCGAGTGTGAAGCGACTGGGATGAGAATCAGCACCTCCAAGTCCGAGTCCATGGTTCTCGCCCGGAAAAGGGTGGAATGCCATCTCCAGGTTTGGGAGGAGACCCTGCCCCAAGTGGAGGAGTTCAAGTACCTCGGAGTCTTGTTCATGAGTGAGGGAAGAGTGGATGGTGAGATCGACAGGCGGATCGGTTTGGCGTCTTCAGTAATGCGGACGCTGTATCGATCCGTTGTGGTGAAGAAGGAGCTGAGCCGGAAGGCAAAGCTCTCAATTTACCGGTCGATCTACGTTCCCATCCTCACCTATGGTCATGAGCTTTGGGTTATGACCGAAAGGACAAGATCACGGGTACAAGCGGCCCAAATGAGTTTCCTCCGCAGGGTGGCGGGTCTCTCCCTTAGAGATAGGGTGAGAAGCTCTGCCATCCGGGAGGAGCTCACAGTAAAGCTGCTGCTCCTCCACATGGAGAGGAGCCAGATGAGGTGGTTCGGGCATCTGGTCAGGATGCCACCCGAACGCCTCCCTAGGGAGGTGTTTAGGGCACGCCCGACCGGTAGGAGGCCACGGGGAAGACCCAGGACACGTTGGGAAGACTATGTCTCCCGGCTGGCCTGGGAACGCCTCGGGATCCCCCGGGAGGAGCTGGACCAAGTGGCTGGGGAGAGGGAAGTCTGGGCTTCCCTACTTAGGCTGCTGCCACCGTGACCCGACCTCGGATAAGCGGATGGATGGATGGACTGAGAAACGTTGTTGTTTTTTTTTGCAATTATTAATGAATTTAGAATTTAATGGCAGCAACACATTGCAAAAAAGGCATTTTCACCAGTGTGTTACATGGCCTTTCCTTTTAACAACACTCAGTAAAGGTTTGGGAACTGAGGAGACACATTTTTGAAGTGGAATTATTTCCCATTCTTGCTTGATGTACAGCTTAAGTTTTTCAACAGTCTCCCTTCTCATATTTTAAACTTCATATTGCACCACACCTTTTTAATGTTTGGACTACAGGCAGGCCAGTCTAGTACCCGCACTCTTTTACTACGAAGCCACGCTATTGTAACACGTGGCTTGGCATTGTCTTGCTGAAATAAGCAGGGGCGTCCATGATAACGTTGCTTGGATGGCAACATATGTTGCTCCAAAAGCTGTATGTACCTTTCAGCATTAATGGTGCCTTCACAGATGTGTAAGTTACCCATGTCTTGGGCACTAATACACCCCCATACCATCACACATGCTGCCTTTTACACTTTGCACCTAGAACAATCCGGATGGTTCTTTTCCTCTTTGGTCCTTAGGACATGACATCCACAGTTTCCAAAAAAATTTGAAATGTGGACTCGTCAGACCAGAGAACACTTTTCCACTTTGCATCAGTCCGTCTTAGATGAGCTCGGGCCCATGCGAAGTCGGCGGCGTTTCTGGGTGTTGTTGATAAAAATGCTTTGGTTTTGCGTAGGAGAGTTTTAACTTGCACTTACAGATGTAGCGACCGACTGTAGTTACTGACAGTGGTTTTCTGAAGTGTTCTCATGTGGTGATATCCTTTACACACCGATGTCACTTTTTGGTGCAGTCTATTCAATTGAATATAAGTTGAAAAGGATGTGTTGTATTCTGTTTTCATTTAGCATTTACACAAGGTGACAACTTCACTGCTTGTATAAACAGAGTGTGACAGTGGTCAGTTGTATCTCAGCACCGCGTCTACGAGCAGTGTTGTGTTCGCTGACCCGTACTTCACAACGCATATCCGCCAGCGCTCCAGTGCCGCCGTGGGCTCGCCAATAAAGTGAAATATCCTGCGAGACACAAAAAGCCTCCAGGTGACACTGCCGGGCTTCTTGGCAGCACATCAGACGTCCTGGCGGGTCTTTTCAAAGAGAGAGACACAAACAGGTCGGCCAGGAAGAACAACAAAGTCCTGTCTTCAAACTACACCCGCTGGAGTTTGCATCAGTTTCCAGGTGCTTGGAACGTAATTAGAACGTGTTGGTTCCCTTTCAAAGCCACTCAAACGTGATTGGCAGAAGAGCTAAGTTCTACTAACATCATTTAATGTAGAGTATATTGCCATAAGGTACTTCTGTTGGGAAATCTGCAGCAATCACGAAAGTGCAAGAAAAGACGAACACCGCAGGAGGCGGAGAAAACGGGAACATTTTAGCCTTTTTTTTTCCAGTTCTTACCCAAAGAATTGCAGTCAATGGTGATCAAGGGCCCTATTCTCCTTTTTGTGCTTTTTCTAAGC